>NC_081290.1:18933787-19236818 GCF_030435805.1 Mustela lutreola
TACAGAATAATTATGAAGAGTCACTGGCAAAAATATGGCTGTTTGAAGTTTGCATGTGGGTTCTCTGTGTTCTCTGAATTGAATACACTTAAGATTTCCATTCTAAGAGACATAAGGACATGAGAAAAAGTCTGAGAAATAGTCCAACTATGGAGAGAGGCCACGTGTCCATTGACTGATGACTGGATAAAGAAGAGGTGGCATATATTACGGAATATTATTCAACCATCAAAAAGAATGAAATCTTGCCATTTGCAACGACATGGATGGAGCTAGGATGTATTATGTTACGTGAATTAAGTTGGTCAGAAAGACAAATACCATATGATTTCACTCATATGTGGAATTTAAGAAAGAAAACAGATGGACATATGGAAAGGGTGAAAAGAAAAAAAAAGAGTGGGTAACAAGCAATAAGTGGCTCTTTTAAGATTTTCTTTATTTATTTGAGACAGAGAAAGAAAGAGCATGAGTGGAGGGGAGGGGCAGAGGGAGAAGCAGATTGTGTACTGAACAGGGAGCCTGTTGTGGGGCTTAGTCCCAGGACCCAGGGATCATGACCTGAGCTGAAGGCAGACAGTTAACCAACTGAGCCACCCAGGTGCCCAGCCGTAAGCGACTCTTAATGATAAAAAACAAACTGAGGTTTGATGAGGGTGGGAATGGCCTAGATGGGTGACAGGAATTAAAGAGGGCAGTTGTGATGAGCACTGGGTGTTTTATGTAAGTGATGAGTCACTGAATTCTACTCCAGAAATGAGTATGTTAACTAATGAAATTTAAATTTAAAAAGTACAAAAAAAAGTTTGAGAAAAAGTTGTCAGTATAGAGCTAATAGTAATAAATGGTACCTGCAAGTGTTCTTAATGGATAAAAAAATTTCTGCTTGTAACTGTCCTAGTAGGGAGATGAAGTATTATTTACTACTTTGAGGAATATCTTTCCAATGAGGTCTACTGGTGGTAAAGCTCATATTAATAAATTAAAATGTGAATTAGACAATATTTAAAGGAAACACGGTGTTCAAATTTTAGATGCATACAGTTACCCAAATAGGAGTAACTGAAAAAACTGACTAGCCTAAAATGCTTTTCAGAGTACAAACCATAGGGGAATTTTCTTTTATGAATAACTAGGGAAACATTGTAATTAATATATTTCTATATGTAAATTAGTTGAGAAGCTCTTGAAAATAGGTCTTTGACTTGCTTATTTAAAACAAATCCCTAGCTATTTTGTCTATACCATACATTTATAGACTCTGAAAAGGATTGGCTAGGTAAACTAAGGTAAACTTCAGTTTAAATCCCTTTTAAATTATTGAAAATTCCAAGGGATTGCAGGTTAATAAAATTTATCATGCTTATTTTAATCTTTGGAATGTATATTTTTTTCCCACAGTAGGATTCTGTGGTTTATTTTTTTTGTCAAATAACTTTTATAACAAATATAGTAGCAGGGATATTATTGGTAGTTTTAAAAAAATACATTAGGAAAAAAGCATGTAAATTTGTATACAATTTTAGTCTTATGTATAGGAATATGTTTTAATGGGAATAACAGTGATTGCTTTGGGAAAGAGGCCATTTAAAATTGACCTCATGTAATATTTAGCAGTATTAATTGAAATGACTCTTCAATAAATATCCCCCAAATGAAATGAAATACAGGTTTCAGTTCCTACAAGGGATAATAAACTAACAAAATCATGGAATGAACTTAAAAAACCAGTAATGGAATTACTGGTTTTCTGACCTAACCAAGCACCTTCACTTTGATCAGAGCTTTTTAGTCCTATGATTAACAAGGTAATCCTAGATTGAATGCCCTTTATCTGAGTAAGATAATAAAGGGTTGGAATATAGAATGCATATCCTATTGGCCATGTACGTAATAGGTCTTGCACCTCAATTCTAAATAATAGTGAAGGGAACTAGTTTGAATTAAGAATTATTTATGAATAGGGGTTTAAAACCTACCATTCTATTAATTTAGCATTATGGCTACTCATTTTGAAATTCTAAAACTGTAAATGAATAATATATCATACATTAATCCTGAATATTATTATTTCTTTTTAATTGCTTTGGGTTTACATTTTAGAAAAATGTTAATACTTTTCCAAGTGAAACCAAGAGAAAACTAGCATTTATTTTTATTCATTTTTTTCCCCAAATTACAAGTGTTTTTCTGACCTTTAAATACTAATGAAGGGAAATAAAATGAGCATAAAATATTTGCCTTAATTGTTTTGTGTTTTGTTATTTCATTATGAGTCTTCTCTTAACAGCTTAATTATTCCCAATGTCATTGTTGGGGGAAAAATATCAAGTGGGCTACTGAAGGGACATTGGGGGTTTCAAAACAATTTCTGAAAGCAAAGAGGATCATACAGGTAGCCCCCTTTTATTAATACAAGTAACTTGACTGAATTACCCATAATGTAGCAGAGTTACTATTTTTATACCAGTGTCTTGGGGAAAGAGGAATCTGTTTTCATACCATTCCTATAATGGATAAGAACTACTGTTTCTGAAGCTAGTGGTTTCCTTGGGGCAATTGTGATTAAGCAAAATATACAATACTTTTTAAGATTATTTTACTCTAAATGGTCAACATCATTTTCAAGGACCAGGGAGATCACAGAAGTGAGTTCTTTATCGCCACTATTTTTTATATACACATTTGCAAATAAAATCTTAAAAATTATCTCCACCTTCTGAGTCCTGGATTTTAAGTCATACAAAGATATTTGCTTGGGTAATTATTCTGTGATGACTTTAAAAAATACTTTTCTTTCACAAAGTGAGGAAATACATACACTATTTTACATATGTAATACACATCTGGTGGAACATGGAGTGATAGGAAGTGACTACCCTCACATCAACTATAATCTCTTCATTTGTTTTAGCCAAGCATATAAGAATGAACAGAGGTAAGATGACTACACACAGCAAACAAGAATAAAACATGTTAGTGTGGCTTTCCCTTTGTCTTTTAGCGCCTACAGGGTATTCAGAGATGCTTTCTCTGTAGGAGGGGTTCTACCAGATGGAGAAGGAAGTCAAAAGCTTTCCTCTTTCCTTATATTCTCAAACTTAAACTAGCATTCATGAAGAAAGTATACCAACTTCAGACCCCTATTTAACAACAGCAGCAACAATAATAAATACGGTATACATAAAGGTACAAATACAAATACTAATCTTACTAGTGATAATGGTAACAGTTTACATTTACCAGATTCCAGGCACCGTTGTTTCGGTTGTATAATATTACCTGATGTAACTGTGAAAGCAGTTTTAATAGATGAATAAGTATTATTACTGTTAGTTTAGAAATAACTATGATTACTATTCTCATTTGATGTGTGGAAAATGGAGGCACTGAGAGCTTAAGTAATTTGCACACAGTTATTAGATTAAGTTGCTGGTTGGAAATACTGGACTTTTAAAATCCACGAGTTAACTTCAGTATGCCCTATGAACATTTGATTTTGTAGCCCAGAGAGAGAGACCCATCTCATTAAAAATTCTCCTTTCAGGGGCGCCTAAAATCGCCTCTGGGTGGCTCAGTGGATTAAAGCCTCTGCCTTCGGCTCAGGTCATGATCTCAGGGTCCTGGAATTTAGCCCCGCATCGGGCTCTCTGCTCAATGGGGAGCCTGCTTCCTCTTCTCTCTCTCTCTGCCTGCCTCTCTGCCTACTTGTGATCTCTGTCAAATAATAAAATCTTTAAAAAAAAATTCTCCTTTCAGTTGCAACATCCCCTGTATTTCTTCTACTTTCTTTTCAACTGTAGCCCCTTCTCTCACCTTAATCTCCAACACATTTTCTTTCTATTGTTTGCTTTTTTCATATAATATATGTGATCTGTACAAAATGATATTCATAATAACTTATTGTGGTGGCCTATTTTATGTGTCAACTTGACTAGGGCCATGGTACACAGATATTTCATTCTGTGTCTGTGAAGGTATTTTTGGGGTAGGGGGGATAGAATGAACCTTTACAGCTTTGTAAATGTAGACTTTGAATAAAGTACAATTTTGTTATACTTTTTTTTAGCCTTATAGAAATTTATCATACTTGTATATAGTTTTTATTTTATTTTATGATTTTATTTATTTACTTAAAAGAGAGAGGGATAGTGCCAACAGGAACACAAACAGGGGGAGTGGGAGAGGGAGAAGCAGGCTTTCCATGGAGCAGAGAGTCTGACGTGGGGATTGATCCCAGGACTCTGGGATCATAACTTGAGTTGAAGGCCTAACGACTGAGCCACCCAGGCACCCCTAGTTTTAGTTTTCTAAAACTTATTTTTAAACCCCAAATTATTTTTTAATAGTTCATCTATGTTGTTGAATGTAGCTGTGGTTTATTATCACTGCTCTATAATATGCCACTGTATTACTATAATACTGTAATTTTAAATTTTTTCTCTTGGTTTTGGACATTTACTTTGTACGCAATGTTTTGAGTACTTATGTAATCCTTCTTGTGCATGTATCTCAATATACATGTGAATGGGTTTCTTGGAATATATCTCGGAATGAAAGTATTGAGTAGAAGTGTATGTGAATGCTCCATTTTTCCAGAAAATACCACCTTGCATTTCATGAGTAACATATAGGTGTTTCCATTGATTTACGTCCTTTCCTTAAATTTTGCCAATCAAGTTGATATGAAGTAAGATCTATTTGTCTTTTACTTATGATATGTAAGAATTCTTTATTCTTGGGATTATATTTTTGTCAGTTATGTGTTACAAGTATCTTCTCCCACATTATGGCTCATTTTTTTTTCACATTCTTTGATGTATTTTTGACAAACTGAATTTAAGCAGTCAAGTTAATATTGCGTGTGTGTGTGTGTGTGTGCATGTGTGTATGAGGGAGTCATATTTAAAAACTGATTTCCTCATCCCAAATTAGAATGATACTGTTCTATGGATTTATGCATAAACATTCTGCTTTTTTTTCCTACATTTAATTTTTTAATCCATCTGATTTTTTTTTTTTTTTTTGAGAGAGAGAGAGGGGAGCAGTTGTGAGGGAGAGAATCTTAAGCAGGCTCCACACCCAGTGCAAAGCCCAACTCAGGGCTCCATCTCATAACCCTGAGATCATGACCTGAGCAGAAATCAAGAGTTGGATGTTTAACTGACTGAGCCATCCAGGTGCCCCTAATCCATCTGAAATTGATTTCAAATAAGTGTGAGGTAGAAATCCTTTTTTCCTAAATGGGTTCACCAGTTATGCTGACAACATTTATTGACATCTCTTCCCCCTTCTCTCCTTACTTCTTTCCCCACAGTCTGGATACTGTGTTTGAGAATGTATCCCCATTTCAAGCTCTCTAAACTTTTGCATTGGCTGGTTTTTATCTCTTGGCACAAATTGTACATGTCCAAACACCATAGCTTTCTGATGGTTTTGATACCTGGAAAGAGAAGTCCCCTCATTTTATTTTTCTATCTTTGTCTCAGTTATTCTTTCTTTTTTTATACTTCCACAAAAACATCAGGATCTGCATTTGAAATTCTTGTCAGAATTTGATTGAATTGAGGTACCTGAGTCATGCAGTTGATTGAACATCTGACTCTTGGTTTTGACTCTGGTCATGATCTCAGGGTTTTGAGATGGAGCCCTGCTTTGGGCTCTGCACTCCCCATGGAGTCTTCTTGGGATTTCTCTCCCTCTGCCCCTGGACCCATGCTCTCTTTCTTTCTAAATAAGTAAATAAATCTTTTTGAAAAAAGAATTTGATTGACTTGATTTTGCAGATTAATTTGATGTAACTTCATATCTTTTCCCCAATTGAATGTTTTTCACCATAAACACAAGATATTTCCCCATAGATCTTTAATGTCTGTCAACACATGTTATAATTTTTTTTTGTATGAGTCTTACACACCTTCTTTTGGAGATATTCCTAGATACCTCATCAGTTGCTAATATACAATGTGTACTTTAAAATGATTATGTGTTCCTGATATATAGAAATGCAATTGATTTTTAAAATATCAGTCTTCTAATTATCTAACTTGTCAAACTCTATGCTTATTTCCAGTAATTAGATTCCAGAGTCTTGAATTTTCCGCATAGATCAAGTCATCACATTAGATGACTCTTTACTTTCCAATTTTAAGTCTTTATTTTTCTTGTTTTAATGTTAAGAACATTTAGTACAATTTAAAATAGAAAAAGACGTCACCATACACAACATATCCAGAATCTGACTTTGTCTCAATTGCCCACTACCAGTCTTGCCTAAGACATCTTTATTTCTTGTGAGGATTACTTTAATGGCTTCCTAACAGTTTACCCTTACCTTGCTCCTACTCTGACACTACATTTTATCCTCAATAGCATAACCAAATGGTTTTATAACTCTCTAATGTTTTACAACTCTCCACCTTTAAAATAGAGTAGAAAAACTGAGTCATTACAAGACATACAATGCTCTGTAAGATCACCCTTTCCTTAATCCCCTTCTCATCTTATCTCCATTTCCCTTGTTTTCACTGCTTGCTGCAGACACTGTTAATTTCCTACCACATACCACATAGACTTACCTCCTAATTCCCTCACAGCTATGGTGATGGGTGTTTCAAATGCCCACTAGTACCATCTTATGTCAAATACTTGTGTGATCTAACCCTAATTTCTCTGCCCATAGACTGACTGTAGCAGCCAGAAGATTGCTGAGCCTACTGCAGGGCAGCTCAGAAGTGCTGGGTATAGGATGCTCCAACTTCATCCCTTAACCTGTGGAGGATGGAAATCAGTGGATAATTATTCCTGCTTCTATCTCTCTTGCTGGGGAGGTCTAAGATGGCATGTACATGCATCCACACCTAGTTCTCAGTAGGATTGAGATTCATCAACTCACCTTTTATTAGCCATTTTTTTCTCTGCCTTATATTCCTCCCATCCTTTTGCATCCTTTTGCTCCTCAGGATCACCTCTCAAATAAACTATGAGTATCCAAATCCTTGATAAGGGATTAGTATGAGGGAAACTCAGTCTAGAATACTGCCTTGGCCATGCTGGCCTCTATGCTACTTCTTAAACACAGAGGCATGTTACTCACTTACTACAGTTTTACTGTCAGGAATTCTTCAGATACTTGTTTGATTTCCTTCAAAGCTTTCAAATGATTCCTAAATACTTTCTTCTTCTTCTTCTTCTTCTTCTTTTTTTTTTTAAGATTTTATTTATTTATTTGACAGATCACAAGTAGGCAGAGAGGCAGGCAAAGAGAGAGAGAGAGAGAGGAGGAAGCAGACTCCCTGCTAAGCAGAGAGCCCGATGCGGGGCTCCATCCCAGGAACCTGGGATCATGACCTAAGCCGAAGGCAGAGGCTTTAACCCATTGAGCCACACAGGCGCCCACTAAATACTTTATTCTTAATGAAGCTTAGCATGATTGCCTACTTATTCTTTAAAGTTTTAATTTAAAATCCAGTAATTAACATATAGTGTAATACTAACTTCAGGGGTAAATTTAGTAATTCAGCACTTCAGTACAACACCTAGCGCTAATCATAAATAGGTGATGGGGATTAAGGAGGCTTAATCCCCATCCCCACCCCCACTCTGGTAATCATCAGTTTGTTCTCTATAGTTAAGAGTCTCTTACTTGGTTTGCCTCTCTCTCTCTCTCTCTCTCTTTTACCTTTGCTCACTTGTTTCGTTTCTTAAATTCCACATATGAATGAAATCATATGGTATTTGTCATTCTCTGACTTACTTGCCTTAGCATAAAACTCCCTAGCTCTATCCACTTCCTTGCAAAGAGTAAGATTTTACTCTTTTTTTATGGCTGAGTATATTGTGTATCTACATAGTATATCTATATATACCACTTCTTCTTCTTTTTTTATTAACATATATTATTTGTCTCAAGGGTACAGGTCTGCGAATCATCAGTCTTACACAATTCACAGCACTCACCATAGCACATAGCCTCCCCAATGTCCATAATCCAGCCACCATAACCCACACCCACTCCCTGCCCCCAACAACCCTCAGTTTGTTTCCTGAGATTAAGGTTCTGTTATGATTTGTCTCCCTCCCTAGTCCCATCTTGTTTCATCTTTTCCTCCATTCCTCCATGACCCCCTGCCCTGCCTCTCAATTCCTCATATCAGAGAAAGCATATGATAATTGTCTTTCTCTGATTGACTTATTTTGTTTAGCATAATACCCTATATTTCCATCCATGTAATTGCAAATAGCAAGATTTCTTTTTTTTTTTTTTTTGATGACCATGTAGTATTCCACTGGATATATATACCACATCTTCTTTATCCATTCAGCTGTTGATGGATATCAAGCCGCTTTCCAGAGTTTGGCTGCTATAAACATTTGGGTGCACATGCCCCTTTGGCTCACTACATCTGTATCTTTAGGGTAATTACCCAGTAGTGAATTTCTGGGTTGTAGGGTAGCTCTATTTTCAAATTTTTGAGGAAGCTGCATACTGTTTTCCAGAGTGGCTGCACCAGCTTGCATTCCCACCAACAGTGTAGGAGGGTTCCACTTTCTCTGCCTCCTCTCCCATACCTGTTGTTCCTTGACTGGTTAATTTTAGCCATTCTGACTGGTGTGAGGTGGTATCTCACTGTGGTTTTGATTTGTATTTCCCTGATGCCGAGTGATATGGAGCACTTTTTCATGTGTCTTTTGGCCATTTGGATGTCTTCTTTGCAGAAGTGTCTGTCCATATCTTCTATCCATTTCTTTTTTTTTTTTTTTTTTTTTTTTTTTTTTTTTTTTTTTTTTTTTAAAGATTTTATTTTATTTATTTGACAGAGAGAGATCACAAGTAGGCAGAGAGAGAGAGAGGAGGAAGCAGGCTCCCCGCCGAGCAGAGAGCCCGATGTGGGGCTCGATCCCAGGACGCCGAGATCATGACCAGAGCCGAAGGCAGCGGCTTAACCCGCTGAGCCACCCAGGCACCCCTCTTCTATCCATTTCTTGATTGGATTACTAGTTCTCTGGGTGTTGAGTTTGAGAAGTTCTTTTGGATATTAGCCCTTTATCTGATATGTCATTTGCAAATACCTTTTCCCATTCTGTTGGTTGTCTTTTGGTTTTGTCAAATGTTTCCTTTGTCGTGCAAAAGGTTTTTATATCGATGAAGTCCCAATAGTTCATTTTTGCCCTTACTTCCCTTGCCTTTGGTGATGTTTCTAGGAAGAAGTTGCTGCGGCTGAGGTCAAAGAGGTTGCTGCCTGTGTTATTTTCAAGTATTTTGATAGATTCATGTCTCACATTGAGGTCTTTCATCCATTTTGAGTCTATTTTCATGTGTGGTGTAAGGAAATGGTCCAGTTTCATTTTTCTGCGTGTTGCTGTCCAATTTTCCTAACACTGTTTGTTGAAGAGACTGTCTTTTTTCCATTGGACATTATTTCCTGCTTTGTCAAAGATTAGTTGACTATAGAGTTGAGGGTCTATTTTTGGGCTCTCTATTCTGTCCCATTGATCTATGTGTCTGTTTCTATGCCATACCATACTGTCTTAATGATTATAGCTTTGTTGTTTTTTTTTTTTAAGATTTTATTTATTTATTTTATAGAGAGATCACAAGTAGGCAGAGAGGCAGGCAGAGAAAGAGGGGGAAGCAAGCTCTCTGCTGAGCAGAGAGCCTAATGCGGGGCTGGATCCCAGGACCCTGAGATCATGACCCGAGCCAAAGGCAGAGGCCTAACCCATTGAGCCACCCAGGCGCCCCTGATTATAGCTTTGTAATAGAGCTTAAAGTCTGGAATTGTGATGCCACCTACTTTGCTTTCTTTCTCAACATTTCTCTGGCTATTCAGGGTCTTTTCTGGTTCCACATAAATTTAAGGATTATTTGTTGCATTTCTGTGAAAAAAGTTGATGGTATTTTGATAGGGATTGCATTAAATGTGTAGATTGCTCTAGATAGCATACAAATTTTCACAATATGTGTTCTTCCAATCCATGAGCATGGAACTTTTTTCCATTTTTCTGTGTCTTCCTCAATTTCTTTCATGAGTACTTTATAGTTTTCTGAGAACAGATTCTTTGCCTCTTTGGTTAGATTTATTCCTAGATATCTTATGGTTTTCAGTACAACTGTAAATGGGGTTGACTCCTTAATTTGTCTTTCTTCTGTCTTGTTGTTGGTGTATAGAAATGCAATGATTTCTGTGCATTGATTTTATATCCTGACACTTTAATGAATTCCTGTATAAGTTATAGCAGATTTGGAGTGGAGTCTTTTGGGTTTTCCACATAAAGTATCATATCATCAAAGTATTGTATCATCAAAGAGTGAGAGTTTGACTTCTTCTTTTCTGATATGGATGTCTTTTATTTCTTTTTGTTGTCTGATTGCTGAGGCTAAAACTTCTAGTACTATGTAGAATAGCAGTGGTGATAGTGGACAGCCCTGCCGTGTTCCTGACCTTAAGGGAAAAGCCCTCAGTTCTTCTTTATTGAGAATGATATTTGCTGTGGGCTTTTTAATACGTGGCTTTGATGATATTAAGGTATGTACTCTCTGTCCCTACTCTGTGAAGAGTTTTGATCAAGAAAAGATGCTGTACTTTGTCAAAAGCTTTTTCAGCATCTATTGAGAGTATCATATGGTTCTTGTTCTTTCTTTTCTTAATGTATTATATCACATTGATTAATATGTGGATGTTGAACTAACCTTGCAGCCCAGGAATAAATCCCATTGGTCATGGCGTGAATAATCCTTTTGATGTACTGTTGGATCCTATTGGCTAGTATTTTGGTGAGAATTTTTGCATCCATGTTCATCAGGGATTTTGGTTTGTAATTCTTTTTTTTTGATGTGATCTTTGTCTAGTTTTGTGATTAAGGTCATGCTGGCATCATAAAATGAGTTTGGAAGTTTTACTTTCATTTCTATTTTTTGGAAGAGTTTCAGGAGAATAGGTCTTAATTCTTTAAGTGTTTGGTAGAATTGCCCCGGGAAGCTGTCTGCCCTGGGCTCTTGTTTGTTAGGAGATTTCTGATGACTGATTCAGTCTCCTTACTGCTTATGGGTCTGTTCAGGTTTTCTATTTCTTCCTGGTTCAGTTTTGGTATTTTATATGTCTCTAGCAATGTATTCATTTCTTCTGGATTGTCAGGTTTGTTGGTGCATAGTTGCTCATAATATGATCTTATAACTCTTTGTATTTCTTTGGTGTTGGATGGGATCTCTTCTCTTTCATTCATGATTTTATTAATTGGGGTCCTTTCTCTTTTCTTTTTGATACATCTGGCCAGAGGTTTATCAATTTTATTAATTCTTTCAAAGAACCAGCTCCTGGTTTAATTGATTTGTTCTGTTCTTTTGGTTTCTATTTCATTAATTTCTGCTCTGATCTTTATTATTTCTCTTCTCCTGCTGAATTTAGGCTTTATTTGCTATTCTCTCTCTAGCTCCTTTAGGTGTAGAGTTAGGTCATATATTTGAGACCTTTCTTGTTTCTTGAGAAAGGCTTGTATTGCTATATACTTTCCTTTCAGGACTGCCTGCTACATCCCTAAGATTTTGAATGGTTGTGTTTTCATTATCATTTGTTTCCATAAATTTTTTCAATTCTTCTTTAATTTCCCTGCTGACCCATTCATTATTTACTAGGATGCTCCTTAGCCTCCATGTATTTGAGTTCTTTCTAACTTTCCTCTTGTGATTGAGTTCTAGCTTCAGAGTATTGTGGTCTGAAAATATGCAGGGAATGATCCCAATCTTTTGATACCAGATGAGACCTAATTTGTGATCCAGGATGTGATCTAGTCTAGAGAATGGTCCCTGTGCACTAGAGATAAATGTGTATTCTATTGCTTTGGGATGGAATGTTCTGAATATATCTGTTGATTTCCATCTGGTCCAGTGTGTCATTTAAAGCCTTTATTTCCCTATTGATCTTTGGCTTAGATGATCTGTCCATTTCAGTGAGGGGGATGTTAAAGTCCCCTACTAATATTGTATTATTGCTGATGTGTTTTTTTGATTTTGTTATTGATTGGTTTATATAATTGGCTGCTCCCATGTTAGGGCCATAGATACTTAAAATTATTAGATCTTCTTATTGGATAGACCCTTTAAGTATGATATAGTGTCCTTCCTCATTTCTTATTATAGTGTGTGGGTTAGAATCTAATTTATCTGATATAAAGATTGCCACCCCAGCTTTCTTTTTATGTCCACTAGCATGGTAAATTGTTTTCCACACCCTCACTTTAAATATGAAGGTGTCTTTGGGTCTAACATGAGTTTCTTGCAGACAGCATATTGATGGGTCTTGTTGTTGTTGTTGTTGTTTATCCATTCTGATACTCTGTGTCTTTTGATTGCGGTATTTAGCCCATTTACCTTCAGGGTATCTATTGAAAGATATGAATTTAGTGCCATTGTATTGCCTGTAAGGTGACTGTTACTGTATATTGTGTCTGTTACTTTGTGGTCTATTTTGGGTTCTCCCTTTGCTTACAGGACCCCTTTCAATATTTTCTGTAGGGCTGGTTTGGTGTTTGCAAATTATTTTAGTTTTTGTTTCTCCTGGAAGCTTTTTTCCTCTCCTATTTTCAATGACAGTTAGGTGGGATATAGTATTCTTGACTGCATATTTTTCTCATTTAGTGCTCTGAATATATCATGCCAGTCCTTTCTGGCCTGTTAGGTCTCTGTGGATAGGTCTGCTGCCAATCTAATATTTCTACCATTGTATGTTACAGACCTTTTGTCCCTTGCGACTTTCAGGATTTTCTCTTTGTCACTGAGACTTGTACTATTCGATGATGGGTTGTTGACCTATTTTATTTTTATTGATTTTTAGGGGGATTCTCTGTGCCTCCTAGATTTTGATGCTTGTTTCTTTCCCTAAATTAGGTAAGTTTTCTGCTATAATTTATTCCAATACACCTTCTGCCTCTCTCTTTTTCTTCTTTATTGGTATCCCAATTACTTTAATATTGTTTCATCTTATGGTATCACTTATCTCTTGAATTCTCCCCTCGTGGTCCAGTAGTTATCTCTCTTTTTCTCAGGTTCTTTATTCTCCATCATTTGGTCTTCTATATCACTAATTCTCTCTTCTGCCTTATTTTTCCTAGCAGTAATAGCCTCTATTTTTAATTGCATAGCTTTTTGATTGAATAGCTTTTTGGATTTCGACTTGGTTAGATTTAGGATTTTTTTTTTTAAATTTCTTCAGAAAGGGATTTTATTTCTCCAGAAAGGGATTCTCTAGTATCTTCTATGCTTTTTTCAAGCCCAGCTAGCATCTTTGTAATCGTCATTCTGAACTCTGGTTCTGATATCTTACTAATGTCCATATTGATCAGCTCCCTAGCCTTTGGTACTGCCTCTTGTTCTTTTTTGTTGTTGTTGTTGTGAGTTTTTCTACCTTGTCATTTTATCCAGATAGGAATCAATGAATGAGAAAACAAAATACTAAAAGGGTAGCAATGAACCCAGAAAAATATACACTAACCAAATCTGAAGAGACCTGAAACCAGGGAGAGAAGAAAGGAGAGAGAAAAATAGAAATATATATAAAAAACCATATATATATGACATATATACACATATAGCATACATATATATGGTTATTATGTATATATAAAATCATATGTATATGATTAGACTGGTGAATAGAACAGAGCCATACACCTGTATTTTGGTCTGTTTCAAGAAACTGCCTCCCAAAATTTTAAAGAAAGAAAAACTTATATGTATATAAATAAGGGCAAACAAGAGGAAGATATGGAATATGAATGTAAAGATGAAAATGAAAAATGATTCTGAAAAAGGAATTGATAAGAAGTTCGTTGAAGAAAGAAAAAAGAAAAGAAAAAATGAGAATGTGATCTGGCTGGAGACTAGAACAACAAAGCCATATGCTGGATTCAGGGTATATTTTGATCTGTTAAAGGAAACTATATCCCAAAATTTTAAGGAAAGAAAAGCTTATATGTATACAAAAAATAAGATTAAATACAATGAAGGGATAGAATATGACTATAACAATGAAAAATTTAAAAGATTTAAAAAAAGACGTTGATAAGATAAAATAGTTAAAAAGGTTAAAATAGGAAAGAGGAAAAAAAATAGAATAAGAACAAAATAAAACTTAAAACTTTTAACTTTGAAAGTCTGGAGAATCATGGGGAGAAAGTCATGAATTCTATATGCTGCATTCTGCTAGTTCTGGAATTCCATAGTTTTCATTGATCAGTGAACTTGGTCTTGACTCAATGTTCTTGCTGATCTTCTGGGGGAGCCTGTTGCAGTGATTCTCAAATGTCTGCCTAAAGTGGAATTGCATCATCCTTGTCAGGGGTAAGGCTAAGTTATAGTACTGCTTTGGCGGACCAGAGTAAAAATGGTGGCCTCCAAGTCTCTGAGCTGGGGATGCCGAGAGCTCAGGATGCTACTCCTCAATGCACCCTCAGAGAAAAGCAGTCAATCACTCCTGTCTTCCTGGTCTCCGGCTATGCTCTGTGCTCACTCAGCCTGTTACTGAGCATTTCTGTCTCTGGCATACAGCCCCCTGTTTTAAATCTCCAAACCCAGCAGATTCCTGCAGTGTGCTCTTGCACTGCTCCTTGCAGAGGAGGTGGGGTTCTCCCCAGCTCTGGCCCTTGTTGGGGGGGGGGTTCCCTGCTTGAAGAGCAGTGGCCTGAATATGCCTTGGATCACAGTTTAAGGTAATCCTGAGCTGAGATCCTACTCCTTGGCTATGTCTCTGCAGTTGGCTTCCCAAGTCCGATACCTGAGAGCTCTGGTGCACTCAGGCACCCCACTCTTTTTGTGTCCCCGTGGGTCCTGAGACCACACTGTCTCAGTGATGGCTCCTCTCCACACTTAGCCTCTGGAGCGATGTCTCTCATTGAAGCAGACTTCTAAAACTTCCGATTTTGTGCTCCACTGCTATACCACTTGCCAGTATCTGGTCTCTCCCTCTGTAGTCTATCTTCCTGTATATCACCTTGGATTCACTTCTTCACACCTCCTACCTTCCAGAAAGTTTTCACTTTTCTGTTCCTAGAATTGCTGCTATTCTTTTCTTTAATCTCCTCTTGAGTTTGTAGGTGTTCAGAATGGTTTGATAACTATCTAGCTGAATTCTTGGGACCCAACAATATTTAGGCTTCCTACTTCTCCTCCATCTTTCTCCTCCTCGATAGCACTTCTTTATCCATGCATCAGTTGATGGATACTTGGGCTGTTTGATTTGGCTATTGTAAATAATGCTGCTATAAACATTGTGATGCATGTATCCCTTTGAATTATTATTTTTATCTTCTTTGGGTAAATATCTGGAATACAATTGCTGGATCATAGAGTAGGTTTATTTTTAACTTTGTGAGGGATCTCTATACTGTTTCCCTGAGTGGCTGCACCAGTTTGCATTCCCACCAACAGTGCAAATGGTTTTCCCTTTCTCCACATCCTTGCCAACACTTGTTGTATCTTGTGTTTTGATTTTAGTCATTCAGACAGCTATGAGGTGATATCTCATTGTACTTTTTTATATTTTCCTGATGGTCAGTGATGATGAGCATCTTTTCATATGTCTGCCATCTGTATGTCTTCTTTGGATAAATATTAATTCATGTCTTCTGCCCATTTTTAAAGTGGATTATTTGTCTTTTGGGTGTTGAGTTTTTTAAGTACCTTATATATTTTGGATACTAACCTTTTATCAGATATGTTTGAAAATATCTTCTCCCATTCCATAGATTGCCTTTTAATTTTGTTGATTGTTTCTCTTGTTGTACAGAAGCTTTTTATTCTGATGAAGTTCCAATACTACATTTTTACTTTTGTTTCCTTTGCCTCAAGTGACATATCTAGTAAGAAGTTGCTACAGCCTATGTCAAAGATGTTGCTATCTGTGTTCCCCTCTAGGGTGTTCATGGTTTCATTTCTCACATTTAGGGCATGATGATCTATTTAATGATAAGCTATATCACATATCATTCTTCCACCCATGTACTCCTATCTTTCTTTAATCTGCTCTACTTTTCTTCTTTTTAAGTCATAGTTAAGATTGTAACACTTAACATATTTATTTATCATTTATAAATCTTTACCATATTTTCAGATTCTGTTATCTATGTAGTTATTAATTGTATGTACTGTTGGCTTTCTAGTATCTGTTATGAGAATATAAGTTACTTGAAATTAGGAATATTCATATTTTGTTCACTTATATATCACAAGTGCCTTGAAGAGTGCCTGGTATAGGTTTAATCAACATGTTTTTAGTAAGTGAATGAATGGCTAGACAAATCAGCGGACATCTTTGACTTGTTTGTGATATTAAACTAAAAGACTTTAGTGTTTCTCAGTTGAGACTACTTGCTGTAAGTTTTGATAAGAAATCTTTATGAGCTTAAAGAAATTAATTTCTAGCTATGTTTTGAATCAATGTGGTCTGTGTCTGTCTTTCTTTACTGTTCTTTTCTGACTTTGCTTTTATAAAATTAGTGGAGAATGTCACACTTTTCACCTTCTGGAAGACTTTTTATAATGATGGAAAGACATATTTATTTAAAGTTTGATATAATTCTCCCCCAAAACTATATGATCCTAGAGGGTATATCTGTGTGTGTGTGTGTGTGTGTGTGTGTGTGTGTGTGTATGCATATATTTAACTATTGCTTCAGAGCCTATAATTGTTAGAGGACAATATAGTCTTAAGTCAGGTTTGATGTTTAATTATATAAGAATCCAGTTATTGCACTAAAATATTCAAATGAATGACATAAAATTGTTGATCTCATTTTATCTTCTTTGTTTTCTCTGCTGCGTCTGTATTTATATGCTCTTGTTTTTCTTATGTTGCTTATTGGTGACATTTCTTCTATTTTCTTCATCAGACTTTCTCAATTTTTGCCCATTGTATTATTCCTTTCATTATCAAGATTTGGCTTTACCTTTGCTTTTAGCTCTTTTATTTCTGTTCTTACCTTTACTATCTTCCTCTTTCTGCTTTCTTTGCATATACTTTGTTCTTTCTCTAACATCTCAACTTAAATATTTATTTCATTGATTTTCTATATCTTTCTTTTGGAATATAACCACTTAAGACCATAAATTGGTACTAATTTCATTAAATTCTGCAAGTCCTCTCCTCCAACTCTCTCAAGAGTACTAGCAAATATTTTATTTTTAGAACTTCAAAATAGTTATAACCAATCCTACTATATGTTATATTTTGTGACAAAGAGGTTGAATAACTTGTAATCTTAACTCTAAACCCATGAAGCTCATATTTTAGTGAGAAACAGATACATGAAACAGGAAATTTATAATCTAGTGACAAAGGTACAACGCAGGGCATTAAAGGTAGTAATAGGAGCACAGTTAAAAGTTAGTGTCTTTTCCAAAGGAAGCAGTGGAAATTATAACCAAATATTGTTATTGAGGAGCTCTTCTTAGTACTTCAAATGTGGTTATTAAAGTGGAAAGCAAAATTGTAGTTTTTTAAAAAAAATTTATCATGCTGTTAGTCACCATACAATACATCATTAGTTTTTGATGTAGTGTTCCAAGATTCATTATTTATATAATAACACCTAGTGCTCCATGTAATACATACCCTCCTTAATACCCACCACCAGGTTCAGTCGTCTCCCCACATGGCCCACTCCTCTAAAACTCTCAGTTTGTTTCTTGGAGTTCACAGTCTCTCATGGTTGGTTTCCCCCTCCAATTTCCCCTGTTTCACTTTGCTTTCTTTCTCCTAATGTCCTCCATGTCATTCTTTATGTTTCACAAGTAAGTGAAATCATATAATAATTGACTTTCTCTGCTTGAATTGAAATTGCTGTTTTTGCATCATAATGAATTTTGATGGTCAGGGGAAGAAGGAATTCTATTTGGGCTTTTGTTCTTTTGGATGAAGCATACCCACATTAGGAATGCCCTCTTGCTTTATTTACTTAGTTTACTTATTCAAATGTTAATCTCTTCCAGAAACATCTTCTCAGATACACCCAGAATAATGATGGACCAGATGTCTGGGTAACCTGTGGCCCAGTCAAGCTGACACATAAAATTAACCATCACAGTAACCTTATTTCGTAATGGTTAATGTGATTTCTATGACAAGTTTTGAAATTTGTTGAGAACGTATTTATGGCCAGTTTATCACCTTATTACATGTGAATTTGAGAATTCATGTATTCTCTAACTATTGGGTACAAAGTTTAAATATGTGTGTACATGCACACATGTGTGTTATGTTTATATATAATTAAATATGGCTTTGAACACGGTATTCATTTTAGCAAATAGAAAACTTTGAGTCATTTTCTTTTTAAAAATTAAGTATGGCTAGGAGTTTCAGAACTCAAACCAACAAAAATGACAATAGATTCCTGTACTTCTCAATTATGTACTGCATGTTTATAAATCAAAAATTTTATTTAAACCAAATTATCTACCTTTCCTCATTCATTCAACGTTCTATTCACAGTATTTTCTGCATGATCTTTTTCTCAGGCAAGTGTCCTTTCTGGGTTCTTAAAGCCTGCACATTAGAAACATAAAAGAAGAAAAAGAGACATATTCTCTATTATCTGCAATTATAGCTATTCTCTGAAGCAAGAATACAGAATGGCCAGGATGACAGGATGCAGAGTATAAGGAAAGAGGAAATAAAGGAAAACATGAATTCCAGAATACTTTTTATAAATTACTAAATTAGGGGCACCTGGGTAGCTCAGTCAGTTAAGCCTCCCACTCTTGATTTCAGTTCAGGTCATGATCTCAGGGTTTTGGAATTGGGTCCCATGTTGGGTTCCATGCTCAGCAGGAAGTCTGCTTGAGATTCTCCCTCTCCCTCTACCCTCTCCTCCCACTTGCTCTTGCTCTCTAAAATAAAAAAATAAGTAAATCTTTTAAAAAATCACTAAATTAGATAGAATTTTCCCTACAACCGAAATAAATCGTTCATTCCTAGACTCAGTATGTTCCTTCTGAATGCAAATATACCTTCATACACTCACATCCTTTTCAAATTTGCTCTGCATGTCAAAATAAGCCAGAGTTTACTTATATTCATTTGGTCCCTTTGAGTCTGAGAGTATAAAATAAATTACTGGGAAAGTGTCTGAGAGCAATCTGATGTAAGGTCCCCTGATGTTATTAATAACACGATCCATACTAATTTTAGAATGTAAACATACATAAGTAAATGAACCTTATAATGCTCTGGTCATTTCTGAGTCTAATACTTATGCTGGTGTCTTACTATTGCCTCAGTTGGCTCTCTCAGTTTCAGACTGAGACTTACCATCAAAATGTTTTGACCCTAGGCCATACTGAACAATTCTAATTTTTTCATGAGAGCATTACTGATTCATGTTTCTTAGACAGCTTAATCATACTATCTATGATAATATCTTTCCTTTTGGAGTCGCTGGTTAGATATATAGGCTTTGTTATTAAAAACAAGAGAGTAAAACCACACACACACACACACACACACACATATGTATTCCAACTATGACAAATAGCTACTGGAAAAGAATTTGTTCTTCAGCAACATTTTTCATATTCTGTCTGCCTAATTTTAGTCATATAAAATGTTATAATTAGCCAATTTATATCTTAGAATGCAAATAAGAATTGTTTTGCATGCTTTCCACAGATCTCCTAGCATTCCTTTTCCCCATGTTTTGGTTTGTGGAAGGTCTCCTTTTGTTTGCTTTTGCTTTCAATAACTTGAGGCATTTACAGAGGACTGCCTTTGCGTTTTGGGGGCCTTTTTGCCAAAAACATCTGGATGATGCTTCTTAAGTAATAACCACTGGGGTTGGAGTCCACAAACTCCAGACCCCTTGCCTTGACTTGAAACAACTCAAGGACAACTTGTACTCCAGAATATCTCTGCAGGGATAGGCTGAAGCTACCTACCATTCTGGCACTTGGGTTCAGATTATCTGCTTACTCTTACTTTTCTTGCTTCCCCTACCACTTTAATGGTTTTCTCAAAGGCATTTCCTTATAAATCATTTGCATATAGATCCTCAAGTCAACATCTGCTTCTGGGAACTTGGCTTAAAGATATTTAACCTTAAAATCACAAGTAAAACCTCATCTTTAACATGATGGCAAATATACCTGAGTTTACTCTTTAGACTCTAACGGTTTTGACTGAGGCTTTATTCTTTCAATATACATAGTAACACAATTTTATGGCTTGCATTTCATTGTCAATTTATCAAGTTATATTCCTAATTTGCAGATAATTCAAAAGCCTTTGCATTTGAAAGTCCCATTATATCTATAGAGATATAACAAAAATAGACTTGAGAGTACCAGAAATTACTAAGAATTCTCTGGTATATACTTCAGAGTGTGCAGTCACTTGCTCCCATTGAGTTCTATGTAAGAGTATGAAATTCTTTGACTTCATTGCTATTTTCAGAATTCTGAGGCTGTTGAAATAAATGGACAGTCTTACTAACATTAATACAGCTAGACAAGTCATTGAGAAAAGCTACAAAAAATAAATATTGTATTTTCCTTTAGAGAATTTTCTGGATTGTATATAGCCAGGGAGATTGTATATTGCTTGAAAAAAGGCAAGCAATTAGCCATTTGATATTGACAAAACTCAAATATTTGCAGTGGATCAAAGTTGGGGGTTTCCTAGGAGAAACTCAACAGGAGAAAGAGTGTTTTTACAAATGACGAAACCATAAAGAAATAAAATAGAAATCACATACCTAGAAATCATTCAAATGCTGTCACAGAATACAGGGGACTGAGAAGAACAGAAAGTGAGAAACAAAGAACCAGGAATAATCAAATGAAATGGAGGCTTTTGAAAGTGCTTGGGCAGATGGAAAATATATTTATTTTAACCAATCACATGATCATAGACTATATTATGTGCAACGAATCTAAGTTATGTAATTCAAAAATACTGTTTTATCAAAATCAGTTTTTTAAATTATAAAACCTAAATTCCATTTCTCTCCAAACATGTAGGTAATACTTAACTTCTTTTTATCCAGGTCACAAAAAAGTCCTAATAAATTATAAACATTCAAGATTGTATAAGTCATGTTTTAATATTATATAGATCTACAAGTTAATTAAAAAACAAATAAATAAATTTAAAAACCTACTAGGTAAAAAAGAAAATACAAATTATAATTTTAAATGTGAGTCAAGCTTTTCTCCATTGTAAAACATTCAAAATTAGATAGATGCATAATTTAATAAGAAAGATAATATGACTTCATATCAAAATGTTTGTGAATAAATATGATTCTTTTTTGTTTTATTATATATATATATGACATTTTATATATCTAAATATATATATTATATATATATAGAGAGAGAATGTATGTGTATATATATATATATATATATACTTATTTTCAAACAATTGAGTATATTCTGGTCACATTTATGTTGATATAGTAAGCAGAATTACCCAAAAACCCTAGTCCTTGTGTAACGTCTTCCCTATGAACCTGTGAATATGAGATAACACTTTCCTTATTATTGTGTATTTCTACAGTAAAAAGGAGCTTTTCCGATTGGACCTAACCTAATCAAATAAGTTTTTTAAAAGCTAACTTTTCTCTGGCAGGTAGCAGACAAAGAAGTTGGAAAGAAACACCCCTCCTGACCCTGAGGACATGAACAATGTGGGGCCTCTAGGACCTCAGAGCAACCCATAGCACAACCAACAAGAAATCAAGGACCTCAGTCCCAAAGCTGAAAGGAGATGAATTCTGCCAAAACCCAGGTGAGCTTGGAGACAGGTATTTACTGAGTCAAAATGGGAACACAGGTTAGCTGACACTTTGATTTGAGCTTTGGAGGCCCTGAACATAGAACCCACTAACAGTCTAACTCACAGAAACCATGAGATAATAAGTCTGTGTTGCTTTAAGTTGTTACATATATAGTAATTTGCTCCACAAAGACCGAAAACTAATATAGTTGGATAAATGACGTTTTCTTTACATTCTTTGCCAAGACTTTAACAAATTCTACTTTTGCTTTTTTGAATTCATCATGTAACATGGTTAGGCCTTAAAGCAAGGGTAAGAAGGAGTTTTACTTTCTTTACCTTTACCTGGATTGCACACAAAATAAAATGTTCATTATTCATCAAAATATTTTAGTAGGTATTTTAGTATATTTCTTGACATAAGAATATGTTCCCAATATATTGTTAATCAAAGAAAAATAGGTTCTGAATATATTCAGTGCTTGGTTTCTTTATATTCTAGATATGCATTTATATGATTATAAGCATATATGCATTCATACACTATATGCACAGATTATACTTTGCAAGTTAAATACCAAAATGTCAATGGAAATTATTACTGGTTGGCACAACTGTGGTGGTTTATATTTTCTATAGTAAATATTGTATAATTTAAAGATATATACATAAGAAGTTAATAAAATGCTCTCCCACCAGAATTTTTATATTTAATATGAGATCTTGAAACTTCAGTTTTATTTTCTTTCTCTTTTCAAAAAATTTCATTATTATTTTCACTGAACTCTAAAAACATTTGTAATGTGTATGTATTAGAATTCTTCAGAGAAATAGATTCAATAGGAGATAAATAGATATATGGTTCACAAAACTCTGGAACCTGGGAATCCTATAATCTGCTATCTTCAGTGAGTATGAGGAAAGCTGGCAGTATCGTTTAATTTGGGTTTCAAGGTCTGAGAACCAGGGGGCAGGTGATGTAGGTCCCAGAGTCTGAAGACCAAAGCCAGGAGCTCCAGTATCTGAAGGCAGGAAAAGATGGAGATCAACATGATCTCTCTTCTTTCTCAAGAAGAGAGAAAGAAAATTCCCACTTCCTTTGCTTTTTTTGCTTATTCAGCCCTTAACAAATTAAATGATACCCACACATGTTTGTGAGAGCAGATCTCTTTACTCAGCTTATTGAATCAAAGGCTAATTTCTTCATAAACACACCTAGAAATAATGTTTTAGCAACTATCCAGGCATCCCTCAGCCCAGTCAAATCGACACAAAATTAACCATCACAATTTGTCTAATATATCATAATAATATAAGTAGAGGTCACCTTCGAACCACATATTGAACAAAAAGGCCACAACATGAGTCCCATGGTAGATCTGTCATATACAAATCAATATCGAGGATGTATTAATACCTCAGCAATGTCCTTATAAGCACTGGGGACAACAGTGAAGCAATGTGTCCTCGTCTGGTTGGCATTAGAATACTGTTTATGCACAGTACACATTTCTTTGTACTGTATTTACATAGCTTAATGGGGTTTTGAAAAGTCAGAATTAGAGGTGTAGACATTTGGAACTGTGAATTACATACAAAGGCGTTGTTGAATTCTTAATTATATTACTAAAAGCTTTACACAAGTCTAGTTTCTATCAAAGGATAGATTTCTCTTGGTATACATTAATTTAAAACTTGTCTTTTCACTTATTTTTCAGACCTCTATATCCAATAAAAAATTACTGTGTACCAGCTTCACATAAAATAAAAACCTGGTCTTCCTCACTATTCTGTTTTTCTGTAGTATATTTGACTTTTTCTTTCTCTAACTGGTGAATACCAAGAATTATCACTGGAGCAAGATGAATGTGTTTTCTGAAAGTATTCTGGGAAAACTCTGGAAATGTAATACTAACTTAATAAAGACACTGATTAGTTTAAATTGCTTTTCCATTACTTTCTTAAGTTTCCCATATGCATTTTTAAATAATCCCAGAAGGAAGCCATAGAAACAATCGAAGTTCCAAGTGACTTTAAGAAAAATGACAAAAAAAAAAAAAAAAAAGAAAAATGACTATGCCAATGGGAATTCTGCAGAGTTTGCAACAACAAAAGAAGTGAAATTTCTCCAATCACAGTGACTTTATTCTCTTTTATATTTTTCCTGTTGGAGCACATGTGAGAATAGAGTTTCCTACTTTCAAGTGAAACTACATTTATTCTCTGCTAGGAAAAGTTCATTCTTCATCTAGGAATCTCATGAATTAGAGGAAAACAGGTAAATAAGTCAGAAAGAAAGAATCTTTACCAAGTGAACAATTCCTTTGCAATTTTAATGGAAAGTGAATGAAAGGCAAATGAATTTTCAGAACTATTTTTAGTTTTAGTAAGTTTTCCCTGACTGCCCGTTTGAGAATAAATATAAAATATTTGGGTAACCTTAGGCTGATCATTAGTCCAAAAATGTTGCTTTAGTTCAAAAATGAAATATTAATGAACAGAAATTATTTGATGATAACAATAATAAGATAAACCATCCCATTGGTAAAAAGATCGCTAATATATAGGATAGAAGAACAGAGTTCAAAAGGCTTTTGATAGGCTAAATTGAATGGAACAAAATTTACTGTGTATAAATGTACAACTTTGTACAAAGGTTTAATAATATATCTACAAAGTAAAGACAGGGAGATCTGATTGGCCAAAGTTCATATGAATGAGTCTTGGGTTTTTATATTTTTCTTTTACCCTGCTAGAGCAATAACACTACTGTCTACCCAAGTTTATATCAGCTTTAACTACCTTAATACTAATATTAATACTCTGTTGATAGTCCTTAAAAGAAGTGGGAAAATTGGTCTTCAAGTATCTGCCCTAGTTATATCACATCTGACCTATTGTATGAAGTTTTGGAAAGTTGCAGTTTACAAATAGGAAGATAAAAGGGATAGCGAGGACACTCTAAGTTAAGACATATGAAAAGTGGTTTAATGAAATTCACTTCTTTGGGAAGGAAAGATAATGTGAAAGTTGTCTGATTATGGCACCCCAGTTGGCTTGAAGAGCTGTGCACCAGGCTTCTTGGGTGTGATCCAGTGCCACTGGGCAAGTTATTTAACCTTTGTTAGATTTCTTCAATATCCTTCTCTTTTCCACATCTGCACAACAGCTTTGGCAGCTGGGCTTAATTCTTAGGATCATTGTTAGCATTCATTAAAAGATACACACTAAGAATAACAGAACCATTCCCGGAACATTGTGCTCAATAAATTTTGGTTATTATCATCGTTCTTGTCCTTATACTACTAAATATTTGGAAAAAAGTTTGCGTGGAAGAGGAGTCAAGAACGACTGGTTTCATTGGGTAGAACTATTAATGGTGGGTTAGGCTTAAAGTGAGGAAGATTAACTCAATATAAGAACTTGGAAAAAGACTTAATGAAATGAAATAATGAATGAAATGAAATAATGAAATTCCTAAATGAAATGAATTCCTATTCCTAATGGTTTTTAAAAACAGGCACCAAGGGTCATATATAAGGGAATCCTAGAGTGAATAGGAGATTCAAGGAGATAATCTCTATAGTTCATGTCCACACTGAAGATTCTGCATTTTCAAAATGTTTTAGAAAAACATTTCCTGCTTGAGAAAATAAATATTTAAAAGATAAGTTATATTTTGTTTATCTGTTATACTTTAATAATGCTGGGGAAAAATAAAATATTGACTATCATAATCTATAGAAACTAAAATAATACATATTTCATTTTAAATATGCTCTTATTTATTATTAAGAAGCTGTTAAGTTTATATTTTATGTTAATTAGTATTGCTGTAAAGTAATTCTGAGCCATGGCCAAAAGCAAAGCATTGATGACATTGATAAAGCAAACTTTCAAATTTCGTTGCAGTGAGTCTGAGTGAAGGGATTAGTTGACAAAGAGGAAATTTTAATTCTCTCTTCCTTGGTGATTTGAGAAATCATGCTTCTGAGTATAAGAATCCTCATATGGAAAAAGATTACTGTTGACTTTCCCAATTTCTTTGAAAAAAAACATATATTCAATGATTACTCACAGGTTGACTTTCCTATGTGGGTATTTTCAGATAGTTCCCTTTAATGTTAAAGACGTTTTTCTTCACTTATGCAAACTCACCAACTTTCCCAATGGAGTTATCAAATAGAAAGATACTAATTTGCAGGTACACCATAAACAGAATATATTATAGCATGAATTAGAGGGAAGAGTTCTATTTGTAATAATGAAGTCTTGACTGTAAACATAGTGAAGGAGCAAAGTAATGAGCATATGCTGTATGATTTGTATGTGCAAGTAGCACCATGATGTGTATGTGCACATGCACACACACACAGCACAGACACACACACACACACACACACACGCAAATTGACTATGTGTAGCCAGAGAGGACCTCTGAATGATACTAATTAAGTCCATATATAGCATTTCTTAAAAGTTACCATAAAGAGTCTCATTACTCCTAATTTGAGTTAAATTCAAATGGATTCATTTATGGAGAATTTTGAGATTCTTTGTAATCTCAAATTTTGTTTTCTTCCACCTCTCTGGCATAGGAGGCAGCTATGAGGCACCATTGTGATGAAATGAAACAAATTATTTTACCACAACAACTAAAAATTTTTGAAGACAAAAATAAAAAGAACTTAGTGTAGATGTAGTTGTATTTTAATTTACATGTTGACTTAGATGAGCTTTTCTCTTTAAAGCAATAAAGATGAAACCAGTGGCTTGGCACCACACACATTACAACCAATAAAAAGAAAATGAGCTAACTCCCTCAAAGGGGCATTACCCTTTTTCTGATTGAGCTCTGTATAATGCTGTGCTCTGTGGAAATTTTAATAGTGTCACATAGTGAAGCGAGCTAAGGGACCATAAAACCTTGTACCTTATCTGTGCTTGAACAGTAACCTAGCATTGATCTTTTTGTACTGCTATGCTAACTGCAAGTACAATTATGAGATTGAACCTAATTTACCATGTGGATCTACCAAAGTAGAATGCCAGCCAAAATCAAGTTCATATTCTGCATGCATTCTGGACTAATGCATTTGACATTGACATTTGAACAAGTATTTACTGTCATGCTTCTGAGGTCTACATTGTCAAACATAACAAAATTTTAGAAGCTCATATGAAAATTACTTATATATTGAATTATCTTTGCATTTTTTCTGCCCTCACAGATCTGTACATTTTCTCTGAGATGTGTAACATGTGGGCAGATGTTTAATTTGGGATGATTTCCAGTTGTTATTTTTTTTAAAACTCATTTGCAGAGTCCTCTTCATTTTATAAAAATACAGCAGCAGAAATGAAGATGCAATTTGGGTTAAAAAAAAAGACATATTCAAATAATTCTTATTTTGAGGTAGAAGAAAGAATAGATATTGAAAATATAGTGGAAGCTTGCCTGCAAGTAAGATGTTAAAGGTAAGACATATTTATTAGCAATTAGTCTTATTTACACATAAACATTGTTTTTTAAATAAATTTTCAGTTTTTAGTTTGATAAAATTAGACTGAAAACAAACAAAAATATGAAACTGTTGAAAGGCCAGAGAGAATTCAATGAGGTCAATTACTATAAGTGTTTGAAAATTTAATTCAAAAAGGAATTTAAATAACTATATTCTTTGGTAATAACTGAATTATATTAACAGTTCAGAAAAGTAAAACTCAGAAAAAAAGGTATGCAATAAAAATATTAGAAAAAGCGAAGAAATACTCAATTTAGTCAAAGCAGTCTAGTAAAGTAAAGAATGACTACAAAATATTATTAACTTCTGACTTGGAACATACCAGGTTAATGAAGATGTTACCTTACTAAGGAGAATTAGTACTGCTCTTCGCTTTTCAATCATTCACTTAGTCATGCACTTATTCATTCAATCAACAAGTCATCATGAGATGGTTAATATAAGTAATCTACCATAGTAGTTTGGAAAAAAAAAAAAAAGGCAGGGACCACAAAATTTTCTGTAGTTATATCCATACTCTTTACCCTGTAATTTATAGCTTTTCTCTATATATGTTGGAGTCTATTTCTCCATTCCTTGAATCTAAGTTGGCATTGTTACTTTTGTGGGATGAGAGATGTGGCAGAAGCTATACTGTTCCAGCTCTGAGAATAAACCTCCAGATGCCATACACTCAAGGACTTCCCTGGAAAACCTGTCCAACTACCACCAGCATGAGGCTGAGCAAAAACTTGCCAGGTGGTAA
Organism: Mustela lutreola; assembly: GCF_030435805.1. Classification (NCBI taxonomy): domain Eukaryota; kingdom Metazoa; phylum Chordata; class Mammalia; order Carnivora; family Mustelidae; genus Mustela; species Mustela lutreola. The sequence goes on from NC_081290.1 coordinate 18,961,825, forward strand.
GATTGCCATGGCCCTAACTACTTTATCTTGCATGCAACAGTCAGCCAACCCTCATAAGCACAGCTACTTCACTGACTGCAGACATGTGAATGAGTCCAACTGAAATAAAAGGAACTGCCTAGCAGTGCCTGGCTCTAGGTGCCCACAGAACAGTGAACTAGAGTTTGTTGTTTGAAGTCACTGCTTTATAGCAAAAACTAACTGATAGTTAATATACTCTTTAAAAAAAATGATGTATATATAAATCATTTGATAATTTTACTTTTGCAGCTAGATCTTACATATTGGCCTTACTGAAATGTTTTTACTTTCTGCAAGTAGGATTATGAATTTAGAAATTGGCAAATAGGTATTTTAGCTTATTTTCTTCTTTGGATTAAATTTTATACAGCCAAAGCACTCCTTCTCTCAGGAATTTGTCACTGTTTTCTCACCTCAGGAAGGGGTTTTCCTTATATAACGGGGACAAAATTCACCATCTCAAACTGTAACTGCGAGCACAGCATGTGCTATTCATCAATTCTGGAAAAAACAAAACCATTGTTTTTTATTTTTAGCTTATGGGATCAAGGAATATTTATCTCTTTATGTGCTCTCTTTTATTCTTTAATTAAAAATAGAGTTAAAATTTTTTGCCATCTGTTTTTTTTTTGTTTCTTTTCTTAGCTTCATTTAAAAAATTTTTTATTTTTTTCAGTGTTCCAAAATTCTTTTTTTCTTTTTCTAGCTTCATTTAAAAAAAAATTTATTTTTATTTCTTCAGTGTTTCAAATTGTTTATGCAACACACTCAGTGCTCCATGCAATACGTGCCCTGCATAATACCCATAACCAGACTCACCCTACCCCCCATATCCCCCAAAACCCTCAGTTCTTTTTTTAACAATACAAGCATGTCAGGTTATTACTCTGACTCATTTACTTTACTCAATGAGATATTGAAAATTTTCTACTGTAGCTCTTTCAAAAATTATTTAATTCCATTTCCATACTGCATGTTGGGAAAATCTTTATGTATGTGAGAAAATGAAATTTAGAATAACAAGGCAAAATACTGAAAGATAGATGGACTATAATATATTAAATGGATTTCACATAATATATTCTCATTGTCAGCCAGTAATTTTAATGAGTACTTTTTAAAATTCATCAACACTGGGGCGCCTGGGTGGCTCAGTGGGTTAAAGCCTCTGCCTTCGGCTCAGGTCATGATCCCAGGGTTCTGGGATCAAGCTCCGCATCGGGCTCTCTGCTCAGCAGGGAGCCTGCTTCTTCCTCTCTCTCTCTCTCTGCCTACTTCTGATCTCTGTCTGTCAAATAAATAAATAAAATCTTAAAAAAAAATTCATCAACACTATTACAAGAATAGTTTACAGCAGAAGATATAAAATGGTCAGCTGAGAAGTACTTGAATTTACTAAACTTGAGAAGAGTATAGTTATCATATTTTTATATAAGCAATCTAAAATTTTAAATTAGTAGTTGATTTGCTTTTATTATAATCAATATTTCTTATAATTCATGTTTTTATTCAATGATCTTTATAGTATTACCATAAATATTCAATTAGTAATGTTAATTCCCTTGTGAGATATTCTGGGGTTAATATAATTTCATACCTCTTATTGTTGTTATTAATGTAACTCTACATTTTTCTTGAGTGATGGCAGACAATAGGGATATTTTCAACTGATGACATTCTCTTGAAGTTCTATTAAATTTATATTCTCTTAAAATATTTTAAAAATGATAATGGTGGGGGGAACTTAATGACAGTGAAAGGTGGTGGTTTTGTGTAAAAATGGGGGTGTACACATGCATCTATGAAATGAAGAACTGAACAAATTAAGTGGAAGTAGTAATCTTTCTCTTTATAGAGATATAGATGAGACTTATTTCATTTATTGATAGATGAACTAATTATAGTTTGATAAATTGAGACCTTTCCACACTTTTAAAAATATCTTAGAAAGTCTCCGATTTCAGCATTTTATGCAATGTCTTAGTCATCAGATTGATTTTGGGGATAGCTGTAATATCTTATTTAATACATTTTTCTGTGTATTAAGTATCATGGGAAAAAAAGATATTTCAATTTAGTTTACCAAGTTTACTAAGATTCTTTACTCTTTGATTTGGGTTCAATTTTTATGGATGTTGTGAGCCATGGATTCCATATTTATATTTCAAAATCATAAGAAAGACACACGAACACACATCATCTTGAGTTATTCAGCTGATTTTCAAAATTTTGAATGGATGTGAGTTTTGAAGGGTTTCTTTGCATACCAATTGGAGAAATATAAAACATCTGATAGATATTTTTCATGGAAAAGGAGAATGGAAAAAATAGTGAAAAAATGAATAAATAGCTTGTTCTAGGACATTTTAAAATTAAATAATACCATTGATCTTTAAAAAAATCAATGTATTTATTTTTTTAATTAATTATGAGTTCAAACTCAAGTGGTTACTTGATGTAACAAAATTTGGAGTTTTATCTTTAATGAGTCTTGCTACTAGGCACTAAGAATAATTTTTACTTAATATTTTATATAAAGATTTGCAGTGTTGATTTTTTTGGTGCTTGAAGAACAATGCAATTTTTCTTAAAGTTGCTCAGATTTTTTTTTTTTTTTGAGATAAGATATCTTGAAAAGAAAGTTTGCATGATGGTCTTGGAAGAGTAGGTGTCTTCAAAAACAATTCTCTTAGCTAGAAATTAAACATAATTTAAAAAAAATTTGTGTCCAGGACTAATTTACATTGTTATTCATTTTACAATGATATGAACATCTTTGATAGTATAATTGCTGATTTAGATATTCAAGAACCAAGTGTTCTAGCACATGTTTACTCCAAAACAGTTTCCATTAGTTAAGTGTAACATCAAAAAACCATAAACATTTTATAAAATACACTAAGGAGATTTAAAAAATTCATAGGCCAGAGTTGGGCAGTATATAGATGAACTTCAAACAACATGGGAGTTAGGGATACCAACCTCCTACACAGCCCAAATTTTAAGTATAACTTTTGACTTCCCCAAAATGAAACTACTAAGAGCCTCCTGGTTACTGTATTCTTACAATAAAGTAAGCTAGAGAATAGATAATGTTATTAAGAAAATCATAAGGAAGAGAAAATACATTTTTGGTCTTCTATTGAAAGAAATCCAAGTTTGAGTGGATTCATACTGTTCAAACCTATGTTCAAGGGTCAACTGCATATTAATTTTAGATAATCTTCAGTGAATTCTATAAAACACCTAGGCATATCCTTTGTCTCTTTTTCAGTGTCTTTTCTTAATTTTTTAAAATTAAAATTAAAAGAAGAAAATTTGATTGGATTTTTTAATAAACTCATGTTGGATATATGTGAATAATACTCTTTTGGGCAAAAGTCCATCAATTCAAAAAACTAGTATCTTGTAGTGCAATGACTCTTTACCTGGGACAGTGCCAGGCAGTTGGTAATATGTGACATTTATGATGTGGTTCAATAGATGAAGAATAAGAGATAAAAAGAGATATATAGGGATTTATGTTACTGATTGATCTTCATTTTCAAATCATTTCTCTGAAATTTATCTCTTCTTTTGTGTTGGTATCTCCAAATCATTTCTGTGGAAACAAACTTTATTCACAATTAATAACCTTGAAAAAAGATTAATAAAGTCTGCCTTAATTTCAGATTTTATTACCTTGTTACCATTTTTTATCTGTGTAAATATAATGAAAATTACTAATGGTGGCTTTGGTGAATATTTTTATAATAATAAGATATATAATAATATGTAACAGTAATGTTGACAATAATGATAATGGTTTCAGGCATAAAATATGGTCTTTGAATGAAAAAAGATTGTAATTGTAAGTAAAACAATTTTGAAGCAAATCTCTTTGACAGACTCCTGTTTTTCAGCTTTCTAATATCTATTCCGAAGCCTATTTTGTAATGCCACCTGTACTCGTTTGCAAATATTCAGGCTAAGATCACATGTTTTGTTGTTGCAAACAGGGTAATAGCTTGCACCTGGACTCAAAGAAAAAAAAAATCACCAAGAAGACCTTGCAGGAAAGGATTTCAGCCTATGAGGGGGTGGCTTGTGTACTTTCCCCTTGTCAGGCCTGTTATTTATACCTCCTCAGGGTGGGAGAGATAAATTCTCCATAGTTACCCGGACAAGACTTAAAAAGTAAAGAAATTTCATTTTTTCCTTTCAGTCTGCCTACTGGAATTTATCAGACTCAGTGTCTTGGCAACCCAAACACACCTACGCACGCACAAACAACCAATGACAATAAAGGTGCTTGCTCAATGTAGTTTAACTTAAGATCCAAGGCCTTTAGCAATATGTATGGTAAATATGAAACCAAATCAGAAATGTTTCTTTGAATGGCTGTGAGTCACTGTGTGTTCTTTTTTTGTTGTTTTCCCCCCTTGCATGTTTCAGAGTAGAAATGCAATTATCCAGGTGATTGGTCTGTGGGAGGAATGTTTTAGGCAGGAAAGGATGTTTGACCAAAAAACTCCAAAGAGCTCAAAAGCAGGGGGAGCAAAACAATTTCCATGGTATTTTCACTTTCCAAGTTGTTATGGAATGTGCTTGCCTTATTGCAGCTTCTGGAGTCCAATAAGCTCACTAATAATTTTAGTCATCTCTGAATAGCTCAAGTGGGAGCAGTTGTTTCTCACAAATTCCCAAGTAAAATTCTGTACTTATGAGCTGTTCCATTCTGGGTACACATCAGGAGTTACAAGTGCTGGGTTTTTGCAGAGAATTGGTTATTCTTGTAAGAAACAGTGAAGGTGTAGGTGAGAATTTACCCAAAGGGGATTAAAAGCCAACTTCCCAGATGCCTTTTCTAATATCCTTTGTTATACAGCTGATTTGGTACCAGAAATTGGGGGAAAAAAGAAACAACAGCTTATAAAATTAGCAGACTTGATTGCATTGTCTGGCAAACAAGCTAGGGGGAAACAGAGGAGGTATGGGAAAGGAAGCAAAAAGAAATACTACTTTCCAAAAAAAGACAAAATTGACACACCAGAAGAAAAATTCCAATAATTTAGAGATTAGACATCAACATGCTTGAAATTGAATGAATACTTCTAAAGTATTGCTCTTCATAATTTGTAGGTTATATTGCTCTTTGTATTTTATTTGAAAGAGTAATATTATGCCAGTTTTCCTCCATAACATTTGTAACTGCAGTGAATTATGATAGACCATGGAGTAGCATTGATTAATCCATGCTTAAGGGTCTGATTCTGCTTTCGATGTTCTAGGACCAAATGGAGTATACAGATGGTACAGAATGAAGCAGGCTTCAATTACTGATTAGAGCTATCAACAGGGAGATCACATCCTCCTAACCTTATAGTGCCTATTCCGAACTGAATTCTTTATAAATTAGTATACACTAAAACAGCACCTAGTAGGATGAGACTGGTTTATTATATTCTCTTCTTCCTCAGCATTCAAAGTTTGCTATTCATATTGTCTGATATATCCTGCTCAACGCTATAATGGAGTTACTGACATTAAATTCTTTGAACAAATTATATTTTAAAGAATATAGGTTGCCCTCATCACCTTATTGTTAATAAATCGTAGGGATTCCTGCATACTTGATATCGACCCTCAGCATAACACCATAGTAGATGACCAATTAAATGTTTAAATGAATTATCACATATTTTGGGGGACTTACGGTGTTCATGGCATTATATCAATATAGAGAATATAGTGAAAGCATTATATTTTAAAGTCCAAATGGTAATCAGTGAAATTTCCATGAAATATCCAGATTCTTTTAAAAAGAATATTTATTTATTTATTTATTTTTTATTATGTTCAGTTAGCCACTGTATAGTACATCATTAGGAATATCCAGATCCTTAAATTATTTGAGGTGGCTTCATGTAAGGCATATTCTTTCTTCTGGTTGGGCTCTCAGGAACCATAGAATTCAGAATGTAAAACTTTAATATAAATTTTATGAACGAGTATAGTAATTCATGCTCAAGTTATTTATTATTATATCTATAAAGTGAGGTTAATTCCAATGGAATATGTAAAATGTTTGTTGTATGCACACACATATTACTATTAATGCTCTGAATAATGATTTCAAAATACTTGAATATTATTATTTGGACTTGATGTATGTATCTACCACTCCTTGTTGTATGATAGCAGCCTGTTCACATATTTATATTACCTGCCTGGTAATATAAGGCATTTTTATTTGCAGACCTGCAAAGCTACTTAAGATGTCAAAATATGAAATAAGGAAAGACATATTAAAAACTCAAAATATTACAGCATGAAATTCCTCATAAGCCATTTTTTGTTCATACAGTATTCCTATAGCCTGTAATTTCTGGGGCATCACAATTAGTTTATTTTGAAAGATAGAGACTTTTGATAATAAAAATATTAGTTGCCTTGCAGCTTAAAATTCAGTCCATTTGAATTAGCCATCTGGCCTAATTAAGTGTTGGAGGATAAAACTCAATTTTGAAATCAAGTGTATCCTAACAAATCGTGATAGTGATACCTGTTAAAATATTTGGTAAGAATTTTATAATTCCCATTGGATGTCTTAAAGATTTCCAACAACATGCTGCTGCAGCCAAAATGAATATAGCAGATCTTATTCATTGTTTTGGAGTTAGATATATGGAAGCTTCCTTACATTTTCCTGGGTTATCCTTAGATTAATGAGATGTATGGATAATTTCAAATTTCTGTCATATGGCTTATTGGTTGTGTTGCTTTAGTCAACTTCTATTACCTCAGTAAACATCAGTTTACTCTTCTAGAAAGGAAGAAGGATGAGCATAAAGTGAGTATATACAATGTGTGTGGCATGTAGGATGCACTTCATGTGCTGGGTCTGTTATTGTACTCTAATTAGAAAAGACATTGGAAAATAATGGCACGTAATCAAAGCAACAGATAAATCACAAGGCTTTGTCATTTGTTTTGGCATGTATTATGAGTTTGTCTAGTTGTTCTCCATATATGTTTTTCTATTCTCATTTTACTTTGAGTAGTATCACCATTATTTTGCCTTCTCTGAATAAGTACCAGTAGATGATAGGGAAGTGGTATTCTGGGTGCCGTAGTGCTATGGGCACTATTTAATGATTCCATGGACTCCTCATATCTGGGTCATAAAGTATAAGTTATATGTTCTTGTCCATCCATATTACCAAATGACACTAAGATGGTGTTAAACTGGTCCACTGCAGTTGCACACCATCTGCACCCGTGTTACGGCATTGACCACCTGAAGGAAACAGTGAGGAAAACATAAATCTTAGTACTCAGCTCTTCATACGATGAATGGTAACTACACTGTAAAAATGATGAAGTGAAGAAATAAAGTGTGATCAAAAATTCCATCATCTATCCCATGACTAGAGTAAATTCCATACATTTCTCCTTTCATTGTATCAGTTATTATATTTTAGAGATGGTTTTCCAAGCATCATCAAACCCTGTAAAATGTATTGATTATAGGCAAAGAAATGGGACCTCATTGTATATAATTTTGCTCAAGAGGCGCCTGCGTGGTGCAGTTGTTTAAGCGTCTGACTCTTCGTTTTGTCTCAGATCCCAGTCTCCTGGTTGTGAGATGGAGCTCAACGTTGGGCTCCACCCTTCGTGCGGAGTCTGGAGTTCTTTCTCCCTCTGTCCCTCCTGCTTATGCTCAATCTCTCTCAATCTCTCTCTCTCAAAGAAATCTTTACAATTTTGTTCAGTTAAAATGTGTGCTCTGCTTCAAGATGTTTAATTCTCAGTGTTTTACTCTATTTTGAAAAGGACTGCAGAATATTCTAGATTTGACCTGACAATAATATACTTTCTTACGAGAAATGAGAATGTTTATTGTCTCCTTTCTACTTCAACCTAGGCATAAGGTATGAAAAATAATTGTTTCTACTTTTTATTCGCATCTGCTGTATGACATTAAGATCAACTGCCTTTTTTTTTTTTTTTTTTTTTTCATTTTCTTTTTCTTGTTCATGGTGTTTTTTCAGGTTTTCCTTTGGCACGCAGGTCAACCATCTCATTTTGCGGCTCTCTGCCTGTGGGTGGACATCTGGAATAGTTGGCTTAAAAAAATTCATGCTTGTTTCAAGTTTTGGTAGAGACATAGTTCTCAATGGGCATTTCCTTACATTATCTGTTGCAGTAAATTGGTTTCATTCCAGTAGAATATCTTCCATTGCACTTGTTTTCAAAGCCCTCCAGTTTCCTGTGTAAGACTTTGATTCCTATCCAGTTCTTGCAGCTGTAGGTTAGTAATAGGATTATATTTGAGTTGAATATCCTCAGTTTTATATCTATCCTTTTAGTTTTTGCAGACTTTTTATAAATAATTTACGAAATAGTTTCTCCTTATGCTGAACATTATTCAATGAATCCATAATACAAAGTGATTTGAGTTCTAGATTGATGTTAATTTGGGGTCTGAAGAATGTTTGGTTTAGCATAATAATGAGATTTAGTAAGCCAGTTGGATTCTTTAGATCTTGTGCTAAGTCTTTGGATTTCCTCAGTAGGTTGCTTGAAAGACAATGTCTGTTGCACGCAGTTACCTTCCTGAATGGTCTCCCTACTAATGTCAACAAAAAACAAAGATACCCTCCTTTGAGGATTTGAAAATAAGTAAACTAAGAGAGTCAGTGTAGAAAAATGACAGCAGAGTAAGGATAGGCCCTTGGTACTACTGATCCAGTAAGAGGGAAGTGCAGGTTTGAGAAAGCCATAAACAAGGAGGGTTACAAGAAAAAAGAGAAAAAATTTGAAATTATTATAGTTAATTGTATTTCTTTTGTGTTTGAAAATATGGATTAATCATTATTCTAGAATATTCTAAATTATTAGGAAACTATTATTTCCCAAGTACCTTGAAATGAGATTTTTTTCTTTTTAAAATATATTAGCTACATTTGACCACATCAGAAATAAAAATGTAAATACTTCTCACAAAGCAGTGCCTGAATACATGCTGATTTATCAATTGCTCTGCCTTGAATTGCCCGAAGCAAAGCTGATCCTGCATAAAAGGAACAAATGTTCTCCTGTTGACATGGTAAGTTAACTTTCTTGAACAGCTTTCATGATTTGCCCTCATTATCTTCTATGGAGCTTACATTGTGCTAAATTCTTGAATGTGACTTGTAGTACACCATTCGTTCTCCTTCAGTTTACTCTCTACAGGTGAAAGTTCAGTGTTCCACATTCTATCTACATTATCATTCTTTTATAAATTAAATAAATTATTTCTATTGTTTAAAAAGCATTTTTGCCCTTTCAGTGTATACTTCAAAATAACAGCAATGCAACTTTCCATATGCCACCAGGAAATTCCAGTAACAGGTCAGCAGTGTAGATATTATATGTACATATCTTTAAATCAGAGTTCTTTCTTTTTTTTTTTAAAGACTTTATTTATTTATTTGACAGACATAGATCACAAATACGCAGAGAGGCAGACAGAGAGAGAGGAAGAGAAGCAGGCTCCCCACCTAGCAGAGAGCCCGATGCAGGGCTCCATCCCAGAAACCTGGGATCATGACCTGATCCGAAGGCATAGGCTTTAACCCACTGAGCCACACAGAGTTCTTGTCATGATTTCAAGACTTCTTAGGTGTCTTAGGTGATAAGAATCAGCATTTATGTTTTGCATCACGATCTTTTCAGACTTAACTAGAGAAATAATACCAAAAATTCTTCTTTTAAATTTTATTTCATTTTACTAAATTTTATTTCATTTTTATAAATTAATGAAGTATTTTATTTTAAGATTTTATTTATTTATTTATTTGACAGACAGAGATCACAAGTAGGCAGAGAGGCAGGCAGAGAGAGAGAAGGAAGCAGACTCCCCGCTGAGCAGAGAGCCCTGATGCGGGCTCAATCCCAGGACTCTGGGATCATGACCTGAGCCGAAGGCAGAGGCTTTAACCCACTGAGCCACCCAGGCGCCCCTCATTTTTATAAATTAAATGGATATTTCTAACATTCATTATTGGGAGTAAGCAATTTATAAATGTGGAATTCTCAAGTATGTATCATATGCCTAATTAGGGCACTCCTTTCCCCCAGAGGTTTCTTGAATATATGAAAAAATAAAAATCTCAGAATCTACTAGATAATTCTGATGATAACACCAGCAACTTCTTAAGACAGGAAGAAATAAAAATTAGTTAAATTTTTATTAGAACAGTAATTCTGTGAATGCTTAATTGATTGCTGTTGCAATACCCCTAGGGGATGTTTGATTATTTTGAGAGATGGGATAAAATTTCCAACCTCAACAAGAAAAAGTAGTTTAAATTCAATTTAAAATATACAGCATTAAACCACTTTTTTGGTAATCAAACATCTATAAATTTCAATGTGAATTCAGAATTTAAATTAAAAATCTATGATAATCTGTATAATCCTAGGTACCAAATTGTAAGGAAGACCACCGTTTACTTTCAACTTGTTGAATAAATGAATGGTTGGCACTTAAGGTGAAAACTTTAATTCTCAGAAAGATTCCTTAATGTTGAATCCCATTTTCTTGTAAAGTTGCATAATAAATTAGCATTTGTGAATTTATAGGTGTGTTTAAAAATAAAATCTAAAAATAATTTGGTAGAAGAATTCAGCAAAAAAAAAAAAAAAGTAAAAATAATTTGGTAAAAAGGTTCAGTTAAAATAAAACATGAAACTTATTAGTCACCCACTTTGTGGGTATAGGTGACAAATGGACAGTTTTGCCAGTTTATACAAATGATCTAACACTTCAGGGCAAAGTTGTGGACTTATAGATCCAGAACGGAACACTAGTGTATGAAGTTCTTGCAAAAGAAATGTCTTATGAATCAAAATAATTTACTCTAACTCAAATTTTAATGATATTTCCCATATCTGATTTTTAGGAATGACTTTACTTTTGAGAGTGAATATTAAACATTTAAGTTGGCTTATTTTTAGACTTACCAGCATTAGAAGAAGAAAAAAAATTGTGCCTTAGTTTAGGTTTTCTGTTTTTTGTTTTTTGTTTTTCCTTCAAATTGTGACCTATGTGGGTGATTTTACTTCTCATAAATGTCTTTCTCACAACTCTGGTCCCACCTGCTCTTCTACTAATTTAAAGGCTAAAGTGGTAGGCCCTGCCAAATTCAATGAGCTGTGTGTTGTTTTAAGTTACTACCTTTGGGGGTGCCTGGGTGGCTCAGTTGTTTGGGCAACTTTGGCAGCCTTTGGCTCAGGTCATGATCCCAGGGTCCTGAGACCGAGCCCGGAAGCCTGCTTCTCCATATCCCTCTGTCTACAGCTCCTCTTGCTTGTGTGCTTTCTCTTTCTCTCTCTCTCTGTCAAGTAAATGAATAAAAAATCTATAAAAAAAAGTTGCTACCTTTGATTTGATTTGTTATGTAACTGTTTTTTTAAATATAAATTTTATTACTATTTAGGTATAGCAAGTCCAAAAGAGGATTGTCATTGAAAACATTGTTTAAGTCAAGCAGAGAGTCAATTATCCTATGGTTTCACTTACTTATGGAACATAAGGAATAACAAGGAGGCCATTGAGAGATGGAAAGGAAGGGTGAGTTGGGGGAAATTGGAGGAGGAGACAAACCAAATTGGAGGAGAAACAAACTGAGGGTTTTGGAGGGGAGGGAAGTAGGGGGTTGGGTGAGCCTAGTGGTGGGTATTAAGGAGGGCACATATCGCGGGGAGCACAGGGTCGGTGCATAAACAATGACTCTTGGAACACTGAAAAAAAAATTACAAAAAAAAAATATTGTTATATGCACTTTCCAAAAGGAAGGGGAAATTCCAGTAACAGAAAGGCACAAAGGGAAGCAGCAGGGTCTATCTGGAGGCAGAGGAACGAGGAGAAAAGGTAGGCAAGAGACTATTGTGGCTCCACTGAAAGGAGTGTGTAGCCTAAGCGGGGGTAAGATTGGCTCGTTTGAATAATTTCAGTGGACTCTGAAACAGAGGTGCAGTCATTAATTGTCTGGTATCTGGTCCTGGGGTGATAAGAGCCCAGGAATTGTGGCTCTGGTTGCAAGTAAGGGCGCTAGATTGCTTGATTTGCATTTAAAAGGTACACTCAAGAGTGCCTTTAGGCACTGACTGGCTCTGGGAGGGGCAGTCCCTCCAGGGACAATTAGGGCCCAGATTTCAAAGCATAAAAATACAGAAAATAAAAAGTTATGATAAATAGAGTAGTAATAGATAACTAGAATACACCCCTACACACAGAGAGAGCGCTTTTTAGCCAGAATTATTGATATAAGGAAATCTCCACCTTACTTAGGACTGTGGGACAGGCAGAAGCTGGAGGAACAAAATACAAAAAGCCCGATGGTATTTGAGTTGGCTGTTGATGACAGTTTAAAGGAAAGTGAGTACAATGTTATTGGAAGCTGGAGACCAGGAGAAACTTGTGTAGTTGTAGAAAGTTCTACAGCAGTTGCCTGTACAAATGTGGAAAATAGAAAATATAACTAATGAACAGAATACCTAGCTAAGAAAATTTCCGGGCATAGTAAAAAAAGGTACTTCTTGGCTTCTTTGCATTACTTATTGTAAAGTTCAAGGGTAAAGAGATGAACTTAGAAGGAATACAAATGAGCAAGTATTTGCTGAGTTTGAAAATAAACTTGGAAGCAACACTAAATTAATTCATGGTCAAATTACAATTTTAGATCTATAAAATGGGGTTAGCGTGTCTGGAAATGAATTACATGTTATATATACATATATGTATCTATATCATTTATATGTGTGTGTTGTGTGTGTGTATGTGTGTATCCTCTGTCACACACATACACACACACGCACACACACACATTTAATCAACAAGTACTCTTTGGACACTGTTCTAAATTCTTTACAAATGTTAACTCATTTAATATCTAAAATAATCCTATGAAGTAAAGACTACTAATCTCATTTTAAAATTGAGGAAACTGATACATAGAAAATTTACACACATAGTAAATTAATCATTTTACTCAAAGTCACAGTGGACAAGTAGGGAACCCAGAATTTGAACCCAGGTAGTTTAATTTCATCTAAACTCTCAACCATTACAGTATGATACATATAAAGTGAATCTTTATATTGAATCAGAAGACGCTAAGTAAACATATTAGATTGAACTACATTTTTAACCCTTAAAAATGGCACTTTTGGGGTACCTGGGTCGCTCAGTGGGTTAAGCCGCTGCCTTCGGCTCAGGTCATGATCTCACGGTTCTGGGATCGAGTCCGACATCGGGCTCTCTGCTCAGCAGGGAGCCTGCTTCCCCCCTCCCCTTGCCTGCCTCTCTGTCTGCTTGTGATCTCTCTCTCAAATAAATAAATAAAATCTTTTAAAAAAATGGCAATTTTGTGTTTCAGTCAATAACAGTTGAGGTATCATTTGAGCAAGAAGAAGTGTAAATAACTTCATTTTCTGTGAATGAGAAGTCACAGTGAGAATAAGAAGAAAATAGATGAACTATAGGATAGTAGATTCTCTAATGCCCAGTGACAGTTGTGCCTTCAGAGAGTGATGGAAAGAGTGATTCTTAGTGTCTGGACTTTCTAATTAATTTAATGATCCCTGAATGGGCAATGAGAGGAGGCAGCATGGATCATAATGGATATGTAAATGCAGCCACACGGATTCAGCCTACTGCAGAGTCAAAGACTGCTGTCATGCTTTACAGTTAGAGACACATCCTTGGTCAGCTAGTCTGGGAACTGATTGATTAACTGGAAGCAAATCCCTAAACAGGTAGTTATTTCTTGGTAAGATGTTCTTAATTCAGCAGGAGGTAGTAGCATCAAAAGCATTCAACTTATGTATTTTTTTGGTTGACAATACAGTTTTTCATTTTACTTGGATTTTGACATGGGATGCATATATATTTTCAGATGTTAGGCAGAGAACACTTCCTGCTCTCTCCCCCGAGATAAAACTGATCTTGAAACTATATTCTAACGGAGGGAAAGTTTGGGTGTCTGTCCTTCTGGAATCACCTTCTGGCTTTCTCATTTTTTTGAACAATGTGACCTTGGACAAAACTTCTATTTTCTATGTGTTAGTGTTCTCAATTAAATTTGTTTATTTGATTTTGAACTACCATGTAACTGAGCATGTGGTTAGGTGATAGAGATATGTTATTGGCTCTGATATTGTCCCTGCACTCAAGGAGAATTAATAGGGGACCAAGAAAATCTAAAGAGATTTTCAGCCTCTATGTTTCAAAAATGTTTCAAAAAATATATGAAATAACAAAAAAAGATTTTTTTTAAAAAACGTGCATTGTAACTGTCATGGTATTATGAAAAATGAAGTGTGGCTATAGTAATAAATAATAATATTTATTGGGCACCTACTCTGGATAAGGCCCTAGAAGGTCTCATCTTGGCTTTAAAGTGCCAATTGCTGCAAACTTTTCTCTCATATAGTGGCATCTATCATTTTTCCATGGACCCCATGTTATTAGCCAAAATTCTCAGAGATAATACTCTCAAAATTCTCAGAGAGGCATAGGTGGAATTTAGAATTATTAACATAGCATAAATAATTAATGTTTACTCTGTTGAGAATAAAGTGAGGAAATGGATTTTGCATAAGAGATTTAGAGTAAACTTTGCTAGTGTGATGAGAAAGATGAATTAGGCAAAATATATAGTTATATATTTATATGCTATTAGAATAAATGCCTACATATGTACCTTATTAATGTATTTGTAGATTGAAAATGTATTCGTATTTTATTTTAGGTTTCAATCAATTTGTAACCAATATGTTTAAGAGATTTTATTACACAAGCTCAAATATACCTGATTCAACATTTAATAATAATAATAATAATAATAATATAAAGATTGAGGGAAACCAAGGAAAAAAACAGAATTTCAAAGATAAGCAAGGAAATTCACCTTGTAAATAGAATGGAGAAAAACAATATGTGCCAAAGGCACATAAAGGAGTAAAGGAGATTGACTCAGAAAATGAGTCCAGTGTTTAAGGAGCATGAAATGAAAAACAATATACAGTATGCTGTTATAATGTTTTAAAGCATTATGGATTTTATATTGGTGTTCATGGCACTATCTAATCTGTCTAGAAACTTATTTTGACATTGTCTTGTACTCAGAATGCACAGCAAAGAGCCTTTTCTGCCTCAAGTCTGTCAGAATCAGGCTCAGGAATAGACGTCATGTTTTATCAGATCTAAGCTATGATGAAGTTTTTGGGTGATGTGTAATGGGAGCTAAACAATTGTGAATTTCATTCATCAGAAAACAAAACATAGACATGTTTGTGCAAAATATATTCATTGCCACATGCTTAGTTGGAATGTCTCAGTTGACTTTCTGAGATTTATAATGCAATAAAAGTGAATTAGTGATGACATCTAGCACCTTACTAAGTTAAACAACTTTCTATAAGTCTTTTTTAAGAGTGAAAACTATTCATCAACTTTTTTTTTTTTTCTTCTTCTTGGTGATAAATTTAACAATAGCCAACTGCCTACCATTTGCCAGTTTCATTTTAGGGGGAAGGTGGTTAAGGAATCCTGGAAATTCATTCTGAATATCTTTTTGCTGCATTTTTAAAAATGGGACCAGCTCAATATAAAGCCTCATCTAAGGTTGTGGGAGCCAAAAAACTTACTTTGCATTCTTTGAAAACACAATTTAATTCAGCTTCAGTTTTATGGATTTATCTGTAATGAGAATCTACCAATTCATTATAAGTAATTCAATTTAAAAGTTACTATCAAGATTTTGTGGTATAATTCTACAAAAAGCAAATTAATGCATTTTAGACCAAAGTTATTACTATTTATTTGTTTATTCTAAAAGTGGTTATACTAGTGACTTTCTAGGGATAGAAATATCAAGGAAGAAAAAATATTTTATTGTATAAAAATAAACTGGCTAATCCTCAGTCATATTTCTATCTGCTAACTGGCTTCTTAGATATTATATGTTTGTCTATAAAATATACAAACGTTCAAACTTGGTGTTAGTTAGAATGATATATATTTTAAATGGTAACACATTGTAAAGTTAAATAGACTTTTCCCCACATATATAACCTCATGCTCAAACCTGTGTACAAAATTTGTGTGCCTCAGTTTTCATGGTTCAAAGTGAAAGGCATAGATTTTTTAAGTGTGAACCAATATTAGCAATAAATATATATCGTGATTTTACCACGTAGTAAGAAGACTTATATTTCCTAAGGTGTACTAATAATTATTATGCATTCAGAAACCAAGCTATTGATCTTTTGATCAATTTTAAGTCTATTAGTCAGAATAATTTATAAATAAATATTCAAAGTAACCAATGGTCTCTCAAAAAGGGCTTAGTAGCCTTAATTCTACTTATTGAGATTCTATTATCTTATTGTCTTTAATGGAGGCAAGACAAAATGCTCAAAAGTATATGGGATCTGGGCAATGTATACATTAGAATGAGATGTTAGAGTTCTTGTCTTGGTTCTTGATCTTCCACACACTGACTGGGAACTCATAGACAAATTAGGACTACCTTCTTATTTATATCGACCTGACATGTCACAAAAGTATAAATAATAAAATAATACATATGAAATTACCTTTTAAATGGGCAAAGATTAAAGGTATGAAAATCCAATGGAATATGACTAAAGCTCTATCAAAAGATTTCACTTTTTGACTGGCATTTCCTGAATTATTGTACAGAAATTTGGGAATATTTGATTGCATAGCTGTAGCCAGTGTAAGAAGGCAATTTTTTGTTGCAATCTCTGTGCTTCTGCAGATCCATGTTCCCCTTCTTCCAGTGTGATTTCATTCAGTGCAACAAATTCAAACATAATCTTCATGCCGGTGATGCTCTAATTTATTTCTTCAAACCAAATCTCTCAATTTGATCCTCAAATTGGTATCTTCAGGCCATATCTGTCCACTTCCCATTCTCTTACACATTTTATTTTTTTCACATTTTAATTTTTTCCTGAAACTTACAAAACTCATAGTTATTTTATTTTTGTGTATTTGTTTTTGTTTTGATCTACCTCACGATAATATAAATACTTTGAACTAACTTGGTTCATAATAAGCAATCACCATAAGTATAGACTTTTCAGGGTTACCAATGCAAAAACCATTGTTTTTCTCCTACACACTTCTGTCCTACACACATAGTTTCTCCTCACTGAGTATTATTCTCTCTATGAATATATAATACCAACAACCAGCCACATAATTACATTGGTTAGAAATCTAGGCCCTTGCCTTTCCCCTCTTCTCATATCCCAGTTCATCAACAAGTCTACCAATTTCATCTTCAGGATGTTTCCTACAGAGCACTATGATTTCCTTATTCTAAGAAACTATTATCTTTCACCTCGGTTATGTCACAGTTTTCTAACTTGCCTCATTGACCTCTACCCTTACTAAAATTCATCCGTACAATATCAAGAGTGATTTTTATTAAACATAAATCTAATCAAGTTATTCCATGCTTAAACATCTTCAATATTTTGCAATGCACTAAGAATAAAATATCCCAAAATAATAATGATAATCTACAAAATCCCGTTTGTTGTGTGAATACTCATTCTCCTTCCAGAGTCATCCTTGCTGTTGTTCTCTTTCTTGACGACTGGGCCCAATCGAGCTGGACTTTTCTCCATGTCTGGGGTAAGCCATTCTCTGTTCTGCATGCATCTTTCCTTCTACCTGGAGTATTTTTCCCTCCTCTCTCCAAATGATGAATCTATCTCATCCTTAATATGAATGTTTCAGGGAAATCTTTAAATTAAGTGCCCAGTCCTCATGCTCTTTCATGTTTCATTCATAAAACTTACAAAATGAATAGCGTTTTTGTTTGCTTGTTTTGTTTTTGTCCATCTTCCTCACTGTAACGTAAAGTCTTTCAAACTAGAGACCATCCTGATGTAGTTCACTTGGCTCCTAGTTATTATGGAGTGCATGAATTCCTAAATTCCTTTAGTCGTATAATATATCCTACCCCAAAAGCATATCAAAGAAGCCCCTCGTAGACTTTGTAATTAATAAAGAACTTTGGACAGTCCAATTAAAGTGTGGTGCTAATATTTAGATGTCACATATTCTAATATTAATATAAGTCAAAATTCCCTTTGTTATAAGAAAAATCACTCAGTTCTAAATAGCAAAAAAAAAAAAAAAAAGACATTTATTGTTTCATGTAATGAGATAAACCAGTGATTAATTTAATTCTGATATGCCTGGACTCTGGGGATCAAAGAGCATTAGGGCTCCATTTTCCTCCTCACCTGTTGGACAACTTGACTGCCGTTATGAGATAAAAATTTTCTCATTTCCCAAGACTTACATTCTGCCAAGCTGGTAATCTGGAGAAACAAAACAAAACAAAACAAAACAAAACACAGCTTATTGAATATCTTAGTAGACCGGCTCAAGGAAGATGGTGATTGCTCTGCATTGGCTATACACCTGTTTGAGTCTATAACCTTCCCAAAGAATATTCTCTTCTCGGAGCCTTAGGTCATGTACTCATTTGTAAGGGTAAGGTACAGAAAACGGTTGCCCTTAAAAGAGTAGGCGTGCTATTAGACGAAAACAAAGGTATGCTAGAAATAAAGGGCAAATTATATTTCTCCTACCTATTTCTTGCTAAAACCCAGTGCTGTTTCATTTTTAATTAAGGCTTTGCTAAATGAATAATTTAATTCTTTAACAGTTTTGACAAATGTACTTTAATAGATAATTTTTGTTATCCCACTCATGTACATTTTGCCTACAATGTTCAAATCATAATATGCAGGTAATGGCTATTCTGTTGACAAGTTTGAATTAACCTCTTCATCTTTTATATACAAGAGACAACTATAAAAATGCTCAACTCCAAATTTATTATTTAAGCAATGCATAGGGTTTGGCCCACAGTATTCCTGGAATATCTTCGCATCCAGAAATACCAGGGAAAAATTAAAATTTAACCTTTTCCAAATACTTTTGAATGAGAAAGATACTTGAAGACAGACTCAACTCAGTTGGAATTAAATGATTATGTCTATAAGTAGAAATAATACATTGACCTTTGATAGATTAGATTTCCCAGAAGCTTATAGATAGATATTAGTATTTAATTATAAAAAATATAGTAAAGATTAAGAGTATAGTAAAGTGGAAAAGTCTTTCTCATACATATGTATTTTCTATTATGGTCAGTTGTGCTTTCAAAAAGCATCAAAATGAGAAATGACAGTATAAAGAATAGAAAAATCTATTTTCATCATTTTAGTCCTTTCAGTGAGAATTTGCTAAAACAGATTTTGCCAAGGGCTCTAACATCCATCCCTTAAAGGAAATAATACATTTGAGGACTTTTGTATAGTTTTTTGATATTTGAAAGTGGTCTTTTTGAAATTTTGTTTCTAAGTAGATATTATTTACAGTTTGTGGCACACAATGAATTCAATCTATAAATCAGCCTCTAAGAACATAAATCTTGTTGGCTGCCATGTTAGTAAATCAGCTCATCTAAATGATCCTGAGTCTCTGACAATGATGCGGGCTCTGCACTTAGAAATTTAGCCATTGCCTCACTGTGAACTTAATCTTCTGATGTTTTAATGGACTGAGGTCCTATTTCTGATGTTCAGTTTATACGTGGGCATAAACTATTTTGAGTGTATCAGAGCTGAGAGCTAAAAGCTGATGGTGTTCGTGTTTGGAGTCAAACTGTCTGTCCTTTAGACTAAGTGGGGCAGGGTAAAGTGGACATCTAAAGAGTTTTCATTATGTGAGCAATTAACTACAGTAAATAATATCATATATATGAGAGACAAAATAAAAGTAACACTAAAGCAATGGATAGCCCGCATGGCAAGGGGTGGGGTAAATGATAAAATTCCAGGAACTTCCGGGACGCCTGGGTGGCTCAGTTGGTTAAGCAGCTGCCTTTCGCTCAGGTCATAATCCCAGCATCCTGGGATCTAGTCCCACATCGGGCTCCTTGCTCGGCAGGGAACCTGCTTCTCCCTCTGCCTCTGCCTGCCATTCTGTCTGCCTGTGCTTGCTCTCTCCCCCTCTCTCTGATAAATAGGCAAAATCTTAAAAAAAAAAAAAAAATTCCAGGAGCTTCCTTCATCTCTTAAAGTCCACTACCATTATTATTTGTTTGTTTATTTATTTATTTATTTAGTGTGTGTGTGTGTGTGTGTGTATTAAAACAAAATTAATGTTATTACTTCAAGGCATAAAATCAACTTCCAAGAACATGGAGTCTGATGTTTGAAGCTTTAATTCTTTAATTCTACTTTCTTCCTAGTGTCTGGAATTGTTTGGCAATAAATCGTATTCTGTCCTGCTTCAATTACTAGTCTTTTCAGATCTGACTGCACTTAATTACTCAAGACATGATCTGCTAAAAGCTACATCTGGAAACAATGTCACTCTCTTTGTTTGGCATTTAAAAGTTGGACTTATGTTAAATGAATACTTTTAACCACAAAGCTTTGGGAAAAAAATAGCATTGCCAGACACTTTCTATGTATTTAAACTGTTTATGTATTTATCTATTCAGTATTTGTTTTCTAAACTGCCTAGGTGTCTCTCTACCTTTACCTTGTTTTTAATCGACGTATCTAACCAGAATTTCCAAGATAATTTCCCTTCTGGTATTAAAAGAAAACAGATTTGGGCTTTTCTATTCCTTAATTTTATATTCTGAGCATAGTATGCAAGATAGTGAACTTAGCCTTTGGAATGTCAAAGGCAATAGAGGGTGTTCCCATTTGAGAGTGATTTTAATTTTAGAAATATCACAGGAACTCTTTAGAATTTCTCTTATAGAAATTATATGCTTCTGTTCAGTCCATAATTATTTGGCTTCTTCACAGAGTATCTGGTGAACATAGTTCATAACACAGGGAACACATCAGTTAGGCAGAACCCGTAATATTTTGGATCCTAGATTTGTTTTACTCTCTAAAGATGCCTCAGCTTGTGTGTGTGTGTGTGTGTGTGTGTGTGTGTGTGTGTGTGTGTGTGCTTGAGCCTTAAAAAGTTACTGTGGTAACGTTTTTGCTTTGCTTATTTGGGGGTGAATCATTCCAAATGGTAGCAGTGATATTAAATTAATAACATATTTAGTTAAAGATGTATTTTTAGAAACTAAGGGTAATCTATATACTAGTAAAAGAAAAGGAAATTTAATTAAAAAGTGAGATAATCTCTGCGACACCTGGGTGGCTCAGTCCATTAAATGTCTGACTCTTGGCTTTGGTTCTGGTCATGATCTCAGGATCGTAAGATCAAGCCCCAACTGGGGCTCCACACTCAGTGTGGAGTCTGCTTGAGATGTTTTCCCTCTCCCTCTTTGGGTCCCTCCCCTTGTTTGCACATGGTCTCTCTCTCTATGTTAACACATAAATAGATAAAATCTTAAAAAAAGATAATCTCTATTGCCTTTTCCCCCTAATAGTATTATTTCTAATATACTTTTCAATGATATAATAGGAGACATGATTGTGTTTTTTATTTCACCATGATATTAAATATTTTTGGTTATACCAAATAATCTAGTTTTAGCAGAAATCCCTGTTTTTTAAAAGTCATTTCTCTAAGCTTTAAGTAATTTGACAAGGTCAGCCTTATGTCATATCTTATTAAATTGACTGAGGCTAGAAAGACATGCGAATAAGATACCTTAAAACCCAATTCATTTCTGCTGTTTGACTTACAAGGTGTAGTTAAACTTGTTGATTAAAAGGCAAAGCAAAATCAGAGAAGTCTGAATGACACTAATCAGAAGCTCAGCCATTTTGTATTTTTGATAGTAAGCTAATTATCAAATAAAGATTACTAAAGAATTCACACTGTGTGTCACTTTGGCACTGAAATTAATGCTGTATTTGGCAGAAATCAGATGCTCATTGTCCACTGCAGAAGATGATTAGTTTATGTTTTCAGAATCTACTAGCTGCATGGCTAAACATTGCAGGGTAAATTGTTTATATTGCTAATTATATCAATAGAGTATTGCATTATATCAGTCTATCCATTTTGGAATATTTGTTTTGATGGTAATGTATGCATTATACAGTTGAATCAATTTAAAATCAACACTGTGCGGCAGTGTAGATTGTATAAACTGTATTACCTTCATAGAGCACATAGTGATGGAAAATAATTTAAGATTGAATGGTTAACAGAGGTCTTCTCTTCGAGTACAACACTTCTGAGCCTTAGTGAAATTATTCATGGTTGAGAGATGAAAGGCCTAATGTCCTGATATCTGTGTTTCCATTACAATTATGCTGCAATCCAAAGCATTTTCTATACAGCTTGTAAAACTTATTATTAAAGAAAAACCACTTGTTCGAGTAATGTTTTATTGATAGTGAGGTGACACTCAGAAGAATACATTAAAGTTAGTTTCCCAAGTTTTCTGTTAACTCTGGTATATATCTGCAGTATTCTCATTCTGTCATGAAGAGAATACAATGGCATTATACTTCTAAAATATGAGAATACAATGTAATAAATCCTTTTTGGACTTATATGTTGTAACAATGAGGCAACAAATTAATTTTGATCTACGAAAGTGGTACGAACTTGAAAACTTCTTTCTGCTGGTGGATAAAAAGTAATGGAGATAATTTTCCATACCTGGGTTTAATGACCTGGATCAGGAAAGGGTTGTACACGGCACTAGATTCAAAGTAGACAGTTAATTCTTCTAAATGAGAAGGAAAATATGATGCCACCAGATACAGAGAATTTGAGGATATAGAGATGTGGACTCAACAGTGCGACCTGAAACTGCATATTCTTACTTTTGCAATTGCTATTGAATTTAACTGTATAACTGCTTTCTGGTCCTCTGTATGCATTTGATTTTTGATTAGAATGAAGCACAATGAAGAAAAGGGAATATGCTTCTATATAACTCACCATACTGAC
The DNA here is from genome assembly GCF_030435805.1 of Mustela lutreola. Lineage (NCBI taxonomy): Eukaryota > Metazoa > Chordata > Mammalia > Carnivora > Mustelidae > Mustela > Mustela lutreola. Next base: position 18,984,821 of record NC_081290.1, read on the forward strand.
ATCAAATGTTGACTTCATTTACTTTTGTAATGAACTTAAAGTGGAACATCAAGGGACAGAAAGTATTTAGATATTTATAGAAATTTTCTAAACAACATAATAGAAATAATGTTAGTAAGCAGTTAAGAAAGATATTTGGTAAGCATGTCTCCATATCTCTACAGGAGCTATATTGGTAATTTAATCTTTTTTTCTAGATTGTTACAAGATTACACCATTGCTATGGTGCAAGACATCAGAGCTGTACTAAATCTGAAGTAAAATTATGTCATGAGGCTACTTCAAAAAATGTTTTCATCAGCCTTTTATTAATTTCCATGTCTTTCAAATACAGAGGCGATTTATTATATTTTGATCTACTAACACATTTTGTACCGTATCGAAAAAAATGACTGTTTAATAGTAAGAAAAAGATAGTCAGCCCACATAAAAATGTACTAGAACAATACATTCAGTTTTCCAAAATTAGTCAGTGCATGCAAATATTTATTTCTTCTTCTGTTACGAGTAGTCCCTTCAGATTTCTCATTTCAACTGGCTTAAGAATTTTCTGAACATGTTTTTGAGCTACTCTCAATGTCCATTTTTTTTCTGTGTCTCATTGCCTTTGGAAGAAATGAATCTGCTTTCAGCATGTTTTCTACCGCTTTCTGATGGAGAAAAGGGGGCTAACTCATCCCATGCTATCTCCCTGTTCCATTACCCAGTTGCCTTTTGGTTTCTCAAGAGGCAACTGTGGCTCTCAAAGCCTTATTGCTGCTTTATTTATCTGTAAAACCTTTTATTCTCTATCTCAGTGCCCTTTGTAGTCCCCATTTCATTTTCTGCCTTTGCTTTCTGGGTCGTTTTTGTGTGTTCTTTAAATCAAACAGGCTGTTTCTGCAAGGTTAATATCCTATGTACTTTTTTTTTTTTTTTTTTTTTTGGTCTTTGATCATTTTCTGCATTTCCATGGTCCTTCATATGGCTCATTTACAACTTCACATAAAAGTTTATTTCTTTGAATTCCCTGAAATCAACCCATGAATACTTTATGTCTTCTCCTTGGCTTTATCCTACTTACAACTCCGTTTTTCAATGTATTCCCTTTAGCAGAACACACATTTATCCTACTGTGCCTTTCTCCTCCTGGGGTTTGTTTGGCTGCTCTTTAAGGACCTTCTGGAAGATTTTTGTTTTGGAACCAACAGATCCACATTCCATTCAGAATGAAGGCTCTTCAGCTGTTTTATTTTATCTCAAACCTATTTCTTCTGGGACAGCAACAAACATTTCAAAATGACTTTTACTTCTTCCCTATCACAGAGTAAACAGATCTCAGGAAGGGATGAGATCTCTCATTTTATGTACTCTCTTCTGCTTCCTGTCATGGAACGGATACTAGAGCAGTGATCAAAAATGTGTTTTCACCCAGCTGTGTACAGCACATGAAAATAATGCAGATGCTTTTACAAAGCTATTGCTGATACTTTTAGGCGTACTCTGGTACACTGGAAAAAGTATTTCTCTAGAGAACATTGTAGACCAACACATGCTAATAATCTTCTTCAGTTAGATGAACTGAGAGGTTTGTTCAGTTTTCTTTCATTAAGAACAGAGGTTGAATCAACTGAATTGTAGCTGTAATAATTTGGATTTAGATTTCCAGAAAGCCATACGATTCTAGCCATAAGGGTGTGAGGTTATAGGCTGCATCATACAAAGATATGGGAGAATTACTGATGCTGGTGATTTTTAAAAGCAAGGAAGGTAAATACTTTTGGAAAGTATGGAATGTCTCAATGTAGCGGAATGGACTATATCTCTTTTGGGAATTCTATTGTCCCTTCCAGCACTATAATTTTTTTTGATTTATTTGGATAAAAGTTTTCTTGATGGTGAGCCAGAAATGCTGTGTGTAAATTTCACTCCTGGGACTATGTTCCAGCTGCAGGATGCCGAGTTTATGCTCCTGTCAAAACACTTAAATTTCTGGAGAGTGACTTATGGACCAAGAGAATCTAACCAATGGAGTCATTAGTTTTTCCTCACTTCATTTAGCCAATATCTCTATTTAACTGTTTTTCAATCCTAGTCAAAATATATTCCTCTTAAAAATTTCACATTGGTACTTACTTCCATATTTGCAAATATTTAGACATATTTTAGGTGTGGGTTTGGATTTTGTGTTTTCTTCTTTGTTATTTTCTGGGATAAAAGTTCAAATTTCTTTTATTTTTTTCCTTTATTTACTAACTTGAAAATTTACAGATAGTTTTGGATATTAGAAACACCTCTCTTTCAATAAATTTGTGAGTTTCTAGCATTGCCTTTTGATGCAGCCATATATAAAAGCAGCCTTTATTTTGGTAATTTAGTTTAATAGAAGCATAGACACATTTATGTTTCTAAATGTTATTAATGAATAAATGAGGTCAGAATGATGAGGGAACAAAAGGCTGGCTAAGGACAAAGCAAAAGCTGACACCCTCCAACTTTCCCCCACCCCCACTCCTGGGTGACCTGTCTGTGACATTCTTTAGGTATCTCCCACCCATCTTTATGTTAATACCTTGCTAGAGGGCAAAACGACCTTGGCAATGGCAAGGTCTCCAGTATCTGGTGTCTTTGTAGGCCCTCTTTAGCACATGAAAGTTCTGTTGAAACCTCCCTTTTCCTTACCTCCCCCCAACTCCAGGGTACATAACCTGCCACCCCTCACAACCCCTGGGGCAGCAGCTCTTCCTGCCCTTGGGTCCTGTCCCGTGCTTTAATAAACTACCATTTTGCACCAAAGATGTCTCAAGAATTCTTTCTTGGTCATTGGCTCTGGATCTCACCCCACCGAACCCCACCTATATTCTAGAACTTCATCAAAAATATTGTTTTTAATTTCATTCTTTAATTCTTTAAAAAATTTAAATTCAATTAGCCAACATATAGTACATCATTATTTTTTGGTGTAATGTTCAATACCCAGTGCTCATAAAAGCAATATCCCTATATATATTGACCATGTATAGCAAAATTCTGGAAGAACACACTAGGGAGTATTCTTTTTTTTTTTTTTTTTTTTTTTTTTTTTTTTTTTTTTAATTTTTAATTTTTTATAAACATATATTTTTATCCCCAGGGGTACAGGTCTGTGAATCACCAGGTTTACACACTTCACAGCACTCACCAAATCACATACCCTCCCCAATGTCCATAATCCCACCCCCTTCTCTCAAACCCCCTCCCCCCGGCAACCCTCAGTTTGTTTCGTGAGATTAAGAGTCACTTATGGTTTGTCTCCCTCCCAATCCCATCTTGTTTCATTTATTCTTCTTCTACCCACTTAAGCCTCCATGTTGCATCACCACTTCCTCATATCAGGGAGATCATATGATAGTTGTCTTTCTCTGCTTGACTTATTTCGCTAAGCATGATACGCTCTAGTTCCATCCATGTTGTTGCAAATGGCAAGATTTCATTTCTTTTGATGGCTGCATAGTATTCCATTGTGTATATATACCACATCTTCTTGATCCATTCATCTGTTGATGGACATCTAGGTTCTTTCCATAGTTTGGCTATTGTGGACATTGCTGCTATAAACATTCGGGTGCATGTGTCCCTTTGGATCACTACATTTGTATCTTTAGGGTAAATACCCAATAGTGCAATTGCTGGGTCATAGGGCAGTTCTATTTTCAACATTTTGAGGAACCTCCATGCTGTTTTCCAGAGTGGCTGCACCAGCTTGCATTCCCACCAACAGTGTAGGAGGGTTCCCCTTTCTCCGCATCCTCGCCAGCATCTGTCATTTCCTGATTTGTTGATTTTAGCCATTCTGACTGGTGTGAGGTGATATCTCATTGTGGTTTTGATTTGTATTTCCCTGATGCCGAGTGATATGGAGCACTTTTTCATGTGTCTGTTCGCCATCTGGATGTCTTCTTTGCAGAAATGTCTGTTCATGTCTTCTGCCCATTTCTTGATTGGATTATTTGTTCTTTGGGTGTTGAGTTTGCTAAGTTCTTTATAGATTCTGGACACTAGTCCTTTATCTGATATGTCGTTTGCAAATATCTTCTCCCATTCTGTCAGTTGTCTTTTGATTTTGTTAACTGTTTCCTTTGCTGTGCAAAAGCTTTTGATCTTGATGAAATCCCAGTAGTTCATTTTTTCCCTTGCTTCCCTTGCCTTTTGCGTTGTTCCTAGGAAGATGTTGCTGCGGCAGAGGTCGAAGAGGTTGCTGCCCGTGTTCTCCTCAAGGATTTTGATGGATTCCTTTCGTACATTGAGATCCTTCATCCATTTTGAGTCTATTTTTGTGTGTGGTGTAAGGAAATGGTCCAATTTCATTTTTCTGCATGTGGCTGTCCAATTTTCCCAGCACCATTTATTGAAAAGGCTGTCTTTTTTCCATTGGACATTCTTTCCTGCTTTGTCGAAGATTAGTTGACCATAGATTTGAGGGTCTATTTCTGGGCTCTCTATTCTGTTCCATTGATCTATGTGTCTGTTTTTGTGCCAGTACCATGCTGTCTTGATGATGACAGCTTTGTAATAGAGCTTGAAGTCCGGAATTGTGATGCCACCAACGTTGGCTTTCTTTTTCAATATCCCTTTGGCTATTCGAGGTCTTTTCTGGTTCCATATAAATTTTAGCATTATTTGTTCCATTTCTTTGAAAAAGATGGATGGTACTTTGATAGGAATTGCATTAAATGTGTAGATTGCTTTAGGTAGCATAGACATTTTCACAATATTTATTCTTCCAATCCAGGAGCATGGAACATTTTTCCATTTCTTTGTGTCTTCCTCAATTTCTTTCATGAGTACTTTATAGTTTTCTGAGTATAGATTCTGTGTCTCTTTGGTTAGGTTTATTCCTAGGTATCTTATGGTTTTGGATGCAATTGTAAATGGGATTGACTCCTTAATATCTCTTTCTTCTGTCTTGCTGTTGGTGTAGAGAAATGCAACTGATTTCTGTGCATTGATTTTATATCCTGACACTTTACTGAATTCCTGTATAAGTTCTAGCAGTTTTGGAGTGGAGTCTTTTGGGTTTTCCACATATAGTATCATATCATCTGCGAAGAGTGATAATTTGACTTCTTCTTTGCCGATTTGGATGCCTTTAATTTCCTTTTGTTGTCTGATTGCTGAGGCTAGGACCTCTAGTACGATGTTGAATAGCAGTGGTGATAATGGACATCCCTGCCGTGTTCCTGACCTTAGCGGAAAAGCTTTCAGTTTTTCTCCATTGAGAATGATATTTGCGGTGGGTTTTTCATAGATGGCTTTGATGATATTGAGGTATGTGCCCTCTATCCCTACACTTTGAAGAGTTTTGATCAGGAAGGGATGTTGTACTTTGTCAAATGCTTTTTCAGCATCTATTGAGAGTATCATATGGTTCTTGTTCTTTCTTTTATTGATGTGTTGTATCACATTGACTGATTTGCGGATGTTGAACCAACCTTGCAGCCCTGGAATAAATCCCACTTGGTCGTGGTGAATAATCTTTTTAATGTACTGTTGAATCCTATTGGCTAGTATTTTGGTGAGAATTTTCGCATCTGTGTTCATCAAGGATATCGGTCTATAGCTCTCTTTTTTGGTGGGATCCTTGTCTGGTTTTGGGATCAAGGTGATGCTGGCCTCATAAAATGAGTTTGGAAGTTTTCCTTCCATTTCTATTTTTTGGAACAGTTTCAGGAGAATAGGAATTAGTTCTTCTTTAAATGTTTGGTAGAATTCCCCCGGGAAGCCGTCTGGCCCTGGGCTTTTGTTTGTTTGGAGATTTTTAATGACTGTTTCAATCTCCTTACTGGTTATGGGTCTGTTCAGGCTTTCTATTTCTTCCTGGTTCAGTTGTGGTAGTTTATATGTTTCTAGGAATGCATCCATTTCTTCCAGATTGTCAAATTTATTGCCGTAGAGTTGCTCATAGTATGTTCTTATAATAGTTTGTATTTCTTTGGTGTTAGTTGTGATCTCTCCTCTTTCATTCATGATTTTATTTATTTGGGTCCTTTCTCTTTTCTTTTTGATAAGTCGGGCCAGGGGTTTATCAATTTTATTAATTCTTTCAAAGAACCAGCTCCTAGTTTCGTTGATTTGTTCTATTGTTTTTTTGGTTTCTATTTCATTGATTTCTGCTCTGATCTTTATGATTTCTCTTCTCCTGCTGGGCTTAGGGTTTCTTTCTTGTTCTTTCTCCAGCTCCTTTAGGTGTAGGGTTAGGTTGTGTACCTGAGACCTTTCTTGTTTCTTGAGAAAGGCTTGTACCGCTATATATTTTCCTCTCAGGACTGCCTTTGTTGTGTCCCACAGATTTTGAACCGTTGTATTTTCATTATCATTTGTTTCCATGATTTTTTTCAATTCTTCTTTAATTTCCCGGTTGACCCATTCATTCTTTAGAAGGATACTGTTTAGTCTCCATGTATTTGGGTTCTTTCCAAACTTCCTTTTGTGGTTGAGTTCTAGCTTTAGAGCATTGTGGTCTGAAAATATGCAGGGAATGATCCCAATCTTTTGATATCGGTTGAGGCCTGATTTAGGACCGAGGATGTGATCTATTCTGGAGAATGTTCCATGTGCACTAGAGAAGAATGTGTATTCTGTTGCTTTGGGATGAAATATTCTGAATATATCTGTGATGTCCATCTGGTCCAGTGTGTCGTTTAAGGCCTTTATTTCCTTGCTGATCTTTTGCTTGGATGACCTGTCCATTTCAGTGAGGGGAGTGTTAAAGTCCCCTACTATTATTGTATTATTGTTGATGTGTTTCTTTGATTTTGTTATTAATTGGTTTATATAGTTGGCTGCTCCCACATTGGGGGCATAGATATTTAAAATTGTTAAATCTTCTTGTTGGACAGACCCTTTGAGTATGATATAGTGTCCTTCCTCATCTCTTATTATAGTCTTTGGCTTAAAATCTAATTGATCTGATATAAGGATTGCCACTCCTGCTTTCTTCTGATGTCCATTAGCATGGTAAATTCTTTTCCACCCCCTCACTTTAAATCTGGAGGTGTCTTCGGGCTTAAAATGTGTTTCTTGGAGGCAACATATAGATGGGTTTTGTTTTTTTATCCATTCTGATACCCTGTGTCTTTTGACAGGGGCATTTAGCCCATTCACATTCAGGGTAACTATTGAGAGATATGAATTTAGTGCCATTGTATTGCCTGTAAGTTGACTGTTACTGTATAGGTCTCTGTTCCTTTCTGATCTACCACTTGTAGGCTCTCTCTTTGCTTAGAGGACCCCTTTCAATATTTCCTGTAGAGCTGGTTTGGTATTTGCAAATTCTTTCAGTTGTTGTTTGTCCTGGAAGCTTTTAATCTCTCCTTCTATTTTCAATGATAGCCTAGCTGGATATAGTATTCTTGGCTGCATGTTTTTCTCGTTTAGTGCTCTGAAAATATCATGCCAGCTCTTTCTGGCCTGCCAGGTCTCTGTGGATAAGTCAGCTGCCAATCTAATATTTTTACCATTGTATGTTACAGACTTCTTTTCCCGGGCTGCTTTCAGGATTTTCTCTTTGTCATTGAGACTTGTAAATTTTACTATTAGGTGACGGGGTGTGGGCCTATTCTTATTGATTTTGAGGGGCATTCTCTGAACCTCCTGAATTTTGATGCTCGTTCCCTTTGCCATATTGGGGAAATTCTCCCCAATAATTCTCTCCAGTATACCTTCTGCTCCCCTCTCACTTTCTTCTTCTTCTGGAATCCCAATTATTCTAATGTTGTTTCGTCTTATGGTGTCACTTATCTCTCGAATTCTCCCCTCGTGGTCCAGTAGCTGTTTGTCCCTCTTTTGCTCAGCTTCTTTATTCTCTGTCATTTGGTCTTCTATATCACTAATTCTTTCTTCTGCCTCATTTATCCTAGCAGTTAGAGCCTCCATTTTTGATTGCACCTCATTAATAGCTTTTTTGATTTCACCTTGGTTAGATTTTAGTTCTTTTATTTCTCCAGAAAGGGCTTTTATATCTCTCGAGAGGGTTTCTCTCATATCTTCCATGCCTTTTTCGAGCCCGGCTAGAACCTTGAGAATTGTCATTCTGAACTCTAGATCTGACATATTACCGATGTCTGTATTGATTAGGTCCCTAGCCTTCGGTACTGCCTCTTGTTCTTTTTTTTGTGTTGAATTTTTCCGTCTTGTCATTTTGTCCAGATAAGAGTAAATGAAGGGGCAAGTAAAATACTAAAAGGGTGGCAACAACCCCAGGAAAATATGCTTTAACCAAATTAGAAGAGATCCAAAATCGTGAGTGGGGAGAAAGGGGATAAAAAGAGGTTCAAAAAGGAAGAAAGAAAAAAGAAAAAAAAAAAAAAAGAAAAGAAAAGAATATTTTTAAAGAAAGAAAACACCTAAGAAAAATGTAAAAAAAAAAATATATATATATTAGATAAACTAGTAAAAAATCGTTAAAAAAGAAAAAGGTAACAGTTAAAAAAAAATTTTACCCGAAGGCGAGAAAAAAAAAAAAATGAAAAAGAAAAAATTAAATTAACTGCAAGACTAAAAAAAATCACAGGAAAAAAGCCATGAGTTCCGTGCTTGGCTTTCTCCTCCTCTGGAATTCTGCTGCTCTCCTTGGTATTGAAACCGCACTCCTTGGTAGGTGAACTTGGTCTCGGCTGGATTTCTTGTTGATCTTCTGGGGGAGAGGCCTGTTGTAGTGATTCTCAAGTGTCTTTGCCCCAGGCGGAATTACACCGCCCTTAAGAGGGGCCGGGCTGAGTAATCCGCTCGGGTTTGCTTTCAGGAGCTTTTGTTCCCTGAGCGCTTTCCGTAGAGTTCCAGAGGACGGGAATACAAATGGCGGCCTCCTGGTCTCCGGCCTGGAGGAGCCGAGAGCCCAGGGCCCCACTCCTCAGTGCGCCCTCAGAGAACAGCGCCCAGTTACTCCCGTCTGCCTGACCTCCGGCCGCGCTCCGAGCTCACCGAGCCTGCGACCGGTTCAAGGTAACACGGAGCTGCGAGCTTACTGTCGGCTCTGTCTCTGTAGCCGGCTTTCCCGTTCCAATACCCGCAAGCTCTGCGACACTCAGACACCCCCGATCCTTCTGTGACCCTGCGGGACCTGAGGCCACGCTGACCCCGCGTGGGCTTCGCCCCGGTTTAGCCTCTGGAGCGATGTCCCTCAGCGGAACAGACTTTTAAAAGTCCTGATTTTGTGCGCGGTTGCTCCGCCGCTTGCCGGGAGCCGGCCCCTCCCCCCGGGGTCTATCTTCCCGTCGCTCCCCGGCGCTTTGGATTCACTTCTCCGCCGGTCCTACCTTTCAGAAAGTGGTTGTTTTTCTGTTTCCAGAATTGCTGTTCTTCTTCTCTTCGATCTGCCGATGGATTTTCAGGTGTTTGCAATCTTTAGATAAGCTATCTAGCTGATCTCCGGCTAGCTGAAGCAGTCTCAGCTTGCTACTTCTCCGCCATCTTGACTCCTCCTCCCACTAGGGAGTATTCTTAATGGCTACCATTGGGTTATGTAACTAGAGGTCATGTGAAGGAAATGGGGAAGATAGAGAATGTTTATTTAACATTATATACACCTTTGTATTACATCTAACCATGAGTAAATATTGGCTTTGTAATTTTTTTTGGCTTTGTAATTTTATAAACTTATTTTGTATTGCTATAACACAAGACCAGCTTCGGTCACCATTGTGTCAGCAACTAATTTGCCATAGATGTTTATAAGACTCCTTTCCCACCAACATCAACCAGACAAAAAGAAAAATTGTTGAGCATTTGTTTCTCTTTCCCTCAACTTAGGAATGAATTAAAAGCAGAATCAAATCCTAGGCATATTAAGAAAACTAGTCAATTACTATAAATTTTCTTTCTTTCTGAAAGCAGAAGAATTAGCATATAAGACCAACCCTGGTGGGTGAATAACCCCCTTATTTTTGTCTGTTTATTAGAACTCATGGCAGAGACGAAGGCAGATACTGGGTCTTAATTTGGTGTGCTTGCCACATTGGTGTGCTTGCCACATTGGTGTGCTTGCCACATTGGTGTGCTTGCCACATTACACGTGGTTCCTGCTGTCCTTTTCCCTCCAGATCTGCGTGTGACTGTTGAACTTAAGAAAGGGGGTTATCTCTCCCCTCCATCTGTCAACACACTGGGAAGGCTGGATGAAAGAAGTAGAGTTATGAGTATCCGACAGGTAAAATAAGGTGATGATGGGTCTCAGACAAGGTCAAGTATCCTTCATTCTTGCTTGAATTTTAGCTGCAACAAATTCTTTATTGTAGCAGTAGGAAGGAGGAGGCCATGGATATCTTGCTTTCTAACTTATTACTGCTCCTTAGAAGTGACCTCCACCCCTAAACTCCTGGCCTTCCTTAGAGATTTGTAACTAAATCCAGTTGCATTTTCCTTCACTACAAAGGCCTTTCCTGTTAGTTTGTCCTTAGTTCCCAAATACACCACTCTGCTCAGTTTCACTCCTAACAGGAATGTGAAATTTCCTCTGCTTTAGTCATCACTGTGACTGTGAGGGAGGGTCTTGGCTTTAGGTATTATACAGGCTTGTATATTATACAGGCATGTCCCTTTCCCCAGCCTTGTCCTATGAGATTGGAAGATTTGAATGAAAGCTGGATACTTCACACTAGTTTCAAGATCAAATACTTGATTAATCAATCTTCCTTAAGACAATAAGTTCAGAGGAAAAAAGCTAACCTCAGAAGAAAATTAAATTGTTGAGAAAAAAATAAAAATTCTTTCAGAATTATGGGTGGTGTGTACAATATGAACAATCAATTCCCTTCTCCTCAAAACTATAAATTAATAGTTTAGTTTAAAGGCATACTAATGTCGCCGCATTAAATAAAAACAATTATCTTTACGTTGACCGCTAGATAAAAAAAGCTACTTTTCTCCCATCTTGTTTTCAGACCCATTTCTTTCCAAAACCACAAATTTGTAAGAAAATACTCTTCTTTATGAAACACTGTTAATAATGACCTAACATTTGCTTAATAGGCAGAGTCAGGGTTTTAAACAGTTTACCTAGAAAAAGACATAAATGTACAGATAAAAATCGATGAAATCCGGTCTCAAAATAGCTCTAAAATGTGTGTGGATATGGTAGCAGTTGCACACTTGCAGGCTGAGACAGAGCAGACTTTCTCTTTTTAATTGCTCTTTACCTATGATTTGCTGTTATAAACTGATTTCATATAGCCACAGAAAGGAAAAAATGCTTACATTAGAGAAAAGTAGGATGTTGTAGTTTTAAAATACAATTAATGTAGAAGTATTCTGCTCTGTTTCACTGGGAAGGAAATGGATATATATAAACCAACCAAAAAGAGTTCATTTGGGATGTGGAAGAATTAGTGATAAATGTTAATCAATGAAGGTCTGCCAAGGGAGAAAAGTGATATAGTCTGGTGCTGAGGACATAAAGAGTTTGGAAGAGAGTTGCAATGAAGTATGATTTGCACCCCTCTTTTTTTTTTCAATCTCATTTGTAACTAAACTTTTTGGTTATTATAATAACCTCTTAATTGGCTTGCTTGTTTCAATCTTGCCAGCGTATATTTCATTTTCCAGAGTGATCTTTTAAAAGTCAAACAAGTCACCCCACTTAATTAAAGGCTTCTTATTGAGTATAGAATAAACCTGTTTACATGAGACAATAAGTCTTGTAAGGATCTCTACCTGCTTCCCCTTCCAGTCAGACTGCTTTGTCACTCTTCCCCTGTCTCCTTTGCTGTTTTATTTTATTTATGTATTTAGTTTTTATTGAGCTGTAATTGACATATAACATTTCATTAATTTCAGTGTACAACATAATGATATGATATTTATTTATGTTGTGAAACAATTACCACAATAAGTCTAGAAAACATCTGTGGCAATGCATTATTACTACCTTTTTTATCTTGTGATGATAACTTTTAAGATCCACTATCTTTACAACTTTTCAGTGTGCAATACGGTGTTACTAACTATAGTTACCGTGTTGTACATTACCTCTTCAAAGTTAAGGTCTCCAAAGGAGAGAAATTTGTCATTTTCCTGAGTGCAAAACTGCATCTATAACTCTAACAAGACATTGCCCCATGACTTATTTATTTTATAACCAGAAGTTGATACTTTTTGTTGCCCTTCACCCATTTCTCTCAAATTCCTCCCCCCACTGAACTCTGGCAACCACCAATCTGTTCTTTGGTTCAGTTCTTTTTTTATTTTTAATCAAAAACACTTTTTAAAAAGTCTGCATACAGGTGAGATCATGTGGTATTTGTCCTTCTCTCTTGGAGTTGTTTCATTAATATAATGTCCTCAGGGTTTATCATGTTGTCATGGATGGCAAGATTTCATTCTTTTTTTATGGCTCAGTAGTAATCCAGATAATATATTCGTCCATCAATGGACACCTAAGTTGTTTCCATATCTTGATTATTGTAACTAATGCTGCAGTGAACATGGAAACAAATATATTGTTGAGTTAGTGTTTTCATTTTTTTCAGATAAATATTCACAAGTGGAATAGCAGGATGATATGGTAGTTCCATTTTTTATTTTTTGAGCAACCTCCATGCTGTTTCCCATAATGGCTGCACCAAGTTTCATTCCCACCAGTAGTTCACAAAGGTTCTTTTTTCTCTATAACTTTGCCAGCCTGTCTTACTTTTTGTATTTTTTGTTTTGTTTTGTTTTTAAATTTTTTTTTTTACTTTTTGTATTTTCTAATAGCCATTTAATAATTATGAGGTGATATCTCATTGTGATTTTGATTTGCAATTCCTGGTAATTGGTGATGTTGAGCAACTTTTCATGTACCTGTTGGTCATCTGTATGTCTTCTTTGGAAAAATATCTATTCAGATCCTCTGCCCATTTTTTATTTGGATATTTTTTGTTATTCAGTTAAATGAATTTTAAATATTTTGGATATCAACATCTTATCAGATATATGACTTGCATATTTTCTCCTATTTGGTAGGTTGCCTTTTCATTCTGCAGACGTTTTCTTCGCTGTGCAGAAGCTTTATAGTTTGATGTAGTCCTACTTGTTTTACCTTTGTTACCCTTGCTTTTTGCATCAAATCTAAAAAATCATTACCAAGACTGATGTTAAGGAGCTTTGCTTGTGTTTTCTTCTAAAATTTTTTATAGTTCAAGGTCTCACTTTCAAGTCTTTATTTCCATTTTGAGTTAATTTTTGTGTATGGTGTAAGATAATGGTCCAGTTTCATTTTTTGCCTGTGGCTGTCCAGTTTTCCCAACACCACACAGACTCAAGACACTGTCCTTTTCCCATTACATTTTCTTGGCTTTTTTGTCATAAACTAATGGAACATAGATGCACGGATTTACTTCTGGGTTCTTTATGTTGTTCCATTGATCTATGCATCTGTTTTTATGACAGCACCATACTGTTTTGATCACTATAGCTTTGTACTATAGCTTTTTGCACTATAGTTTGAAATCAGGGTACATGATTCCTCCAGGTTAGTTCTTCCTTTTCACAATTGCTTTATTTTGGGTCTTTTGTAGTTCCATACAGATTTTAGAATTATTTGTTCCAATTTCTGTGAAAAATGCCATTGGAATTTTGATAGGGATTTCACTGAATCTATAGATTTCATTTGGTAGTATGGACATTTTAACAATTTTAGTTCTTCCAATCCATGAGCATGGACTGTCTTTCTGTTTGTGTCACCTTCAGTTTCTTTCATCAATGGTTTATAGTTTTCAGAGTACAGGTGTTTCACCTCCTTGGTTAAATTTATTCTTAGGTAGTTTATTTTTTTGATGAAACTATAAAAGGAGTTTTTTAAAAATTTCTCCTTCTGCTGCTTCCTGTTAGTTTATAGAAATGCAACAGATATTTGTATATTGATTTTGTATCTGGTTGCTGTTTTAAAAGCTTTACTGTCTGCCTTAGCTTCTTTACATTAGCTTTCTTGCTACCTGAATGCTCATGTGCATCTTTTTATCATTTAGGCTTAGCTTAGATGTCATCTTCTCAGAAAGACTCTTTTCATCCTTAGACTAATGTAGTGTCCCATCCCCATTCACTTGCTAGCACAGCATCTTCTTTTATGTTTTTCAAACATGTCTTGTATCTGAACTGTTTTTTTGCATTGTGATTTTATGTAATCCATTTTATGTTTATTGTCTGTCTTCTACAGCTAGAATGTCAGAATGTAAGCTCTGTGATGACATGCATCTTCTCTGCCATATTTACTATGGTTGGAACAACACCTGACACCTAGTAGGTGCTCAGTATGTGTTGAATAAATGAACTGAAATTCCATGATTACTTAATATTTCTTCCAAAGGTGGCTTTTCACCATAATCATACTCCCTTTATAAAGTATCTGCTAAAACATAGGACTCTCTGGGGAAAATCAACATATGATTGGGGTCTTCTGCTATTTATGATTTTAAGTGGATAAAACAAGCACTGATAAATATAAAGGAATGACTTAAGAAAAAGAAATAGAGTATATCAAAACATCAACAGATGAATGGATCAAGAAGATGTGGTATATATACACAATGGAATACTATGCAGCCATCAAAAGAAATGAAATCTTGCCATTTGCGACAACATGGATGGAACTAGAGCGTATCATGCTTAGCGAAATAAGTCAAGCAGAGAAAGACAACTATCATATGATCTCCCTGATATGAGGAAGTGGTGATGAACATGGGGGCTTAAGTGGGTAGGAGAAGAATCAATGAAACAAGATGGGATTGGGAGGGAGACAAACCATAAGTGACTCTTAATCTCACAAAACAAACTGAGGGTTGCTGGGGGGAGGGGGTTTGGGAGAAGGGGGTGGGATTATGGACATTTGGGAGGGTATGTGCTTTGGTGAGTGCTGTGAAGTGTGTAAACCTGGTGATTCACAGACCTGTACCCCTGGGGATAAAAATATATGTTTATAAAAAATAAAAAATTAATTAAAAAAAAGACATTATGTCGTACACTTTTCATATATAGAATTTTCATTTGTCAGTTATACTTGGATAGAGATGGGAGAAAGAAGAAAAAGAGGCAGATCTTTGCTTTAGAGTTTAGCAAAAAATAAACAAAAAGTTATTTGTTAATTGATGTGAATCAAATGAGGAACACTTGTAAGAGAGTGAAAAAAATGTTTAAGTAGAATAGAACTATTGGGGAGCTGGCATGATCCGAGGGCTAAGAAATTTGTACATGGGTGTTTGCCTGGTGGTGGGTATTAAGGAGGGCATGCATTGCCTGGAGCACTGGGTGTGGTGCATAAACAATGAATCTTGGAACCACTGATAAAATTAAATTAAGAAAAAAAAAGAATAAATAGTTAAAGACCTAAAATGTAAGTTAATGGATAGATACATTTGGATTAAACAAAAAATTTAGGATGAAAACAAGAGGCCTCTCTGGACTAATATATAAATGCAAGTTATGGAATTAAAGAGTTGGCATATTTTGAAATTTCATTATCAGTGTGAACTGTTCTATATGAAAACAGTTATAAATTGTGTTTTTTAGTTGTCTACTTAAGTTTTCATTTAATATGTATTTTTGTATTAAGTCTACTATGGCTACCCTCAATAATTATAAATAATGCTTTCTATTATTGAATGAGTAATATAATTCATTAATACTGAATGAACAAGAAATGAATAAGAGAATGACATAAGTGAGACAACACTGTGGGAATCAAGGCTGAGAGTAAGTTGGAATTCATAAGGTCAGAGAGGAGACATGTGAGAATATAGCAATCGGCTCATCTTGAATTATACTCATTGAGAAAACAGGGGACTACTATATCATTCTCATTGTCTGCACACAGTGTTAGAACAAAGTGGAATAAAGTTAATGTCTTCAAGGGAGAGAAATCTGTCATTTTCCTGAGTGCAAAACTGCATCCATAACTCTAACAGGACATCTTACAACTTGAAACATATGGCCAACAAGCTCTGGCATATTGCTGAAAGTAATCTGAGTGAGCAGGGAACTTTCACCTTTCTGATGAAAGTAACCATAACTCCTGGAGTTGATGTAATTTTGTGATTTAGGGGACTAATCTCAATCATACTTGGACATCCTGCTGCTTTTCCAAAAGCACGATGCAAATTGTGCAGTACTGTTTGTTCGGAGGTATTTTTTGTTTTTTTGTTTTTGTTTTTGTTTTTTCTCAAATTGGACTCAAGTTGAACACAGCGCAATGTTACTTTAATTTTTGCCTGCAAGTAATACATTTGTATGGGCTTATGTTAGAAAAAAATAGTTTGTGAGAGTATATTACTGTGAATCCCAGTTCTCTTTGAGAGGAAGTGGAGAAGGCATTGATGATGTAGTTCGGCTATGAGTAATGCATTCCTTCATATTATGAAAATAACATAGAATTTTATTTCATATTTGGGCAGATTATTAGTCATTTGTGAATAGAAAAAGAAAATAATATTAACTCTTCTTAATATTTATTTGAGAGAGAGAGCATGAGCATGAGGAGCAGAGGGGAGTGGGAGAGAGAATCTGAAGCAGACTTTGCAATGGGCAAGGAGCCCAGCATGAGGTTCAATCTAACAACCCTTAGATCAGGACCTGATCTGAAACCAAGAGTCAGTCACTTAACCTACTGCACCATCCAGGTGCCCCTAATGTTAGTTTTCTAAAAGTGCTTTTTTATGGTAGAAAAATCAGGTAGAAATATTTCATTAATATTTTTGGTAAAATATTTTATTTTTTAAAAATTTCTGTGAACATTTAGAATAAAAATTCAAAAACTATGGATATTTCTAAGGAATTTTTTTAATATTTAAAAAATCAGGGCAGGCAAACTGCATTGAAAAACGTAGGACTTGGGCAACTCATTGACATCTGCAGACTTGCTCTCTTTTATTTTTGTTGGTGTTGCTCTTCATTATTTCCTATTAAAATGTCTATTAAAATACATATTTAATAGCCACCTATTAAGAATATCAAGAAACACTTGGTGGCACATTTGCAATACTTTATTATAATTTTGTGAGATTGATGGGTATTTTGCTCTAGACTTTTATTAACAGCTTATACAATATGAAAAATATCTTTTTTTTTTAATTGCATGTGTCATAGCTTTTAAGACCAGTTGCCTTAATGGACCACCAGAATGAAAGCTGGAGATAATGTTCAAATCAGCTGATGCTAGCTGATTTTTCAGGACTAGCAGCCTGAAAGTGTTGCCAAGTCAATTGTGAACAGGATGTGGTCCGTTAAAAGGTGGCATTAAAGCAGAAAGAGGATGGGATACACTGGATTATGAATGCTCAGCTCCAACTGGGAGGGGCAGTTGGAAATGTCAAGCTAAAACATAAACTGAGAACTACTGATAAGTTATAAGATTCCAATACTGGGTAGCACAAGAATCTAGGTTTGGAATTATAATTTTTTATAGTATACATGTATATATAAAATATGTATATATATAAATATAAAAATTATAAAATTATAAAAATTTAAATGTGTTAAGTATTTAAAAGCGTGTTAAATGATTTTATAGACAATTAAAAGATAGCTAGTAAACTAGTACTAAAAGAAATTTATAAATGCCTTAAAATACCTGGTTCCAAAATATTAATCTTTCTAGGCTATTTGAATTATTACTTCTAATTTTAAATAATTAGGGATGAAGCATCCAGCAGGAATTGGCATCACAGGCAGGGAAGCCCCAGGTAGAACTCTCCTGAATCAGAGAGTGGAGTCTTTCAGTTCCTTCCTTCCTCCCCCTCTCTAGTCACCCACCAACCAACCTTCCTTTGGCTATGTTATTTTCATTTTTAATTTCTATTTATTTATTTATTTATTTAAATTATTTATTTGAGAGAGAAGGAATGCATAAGTGGGTGAAGGGGCAGAGGGAGAAGGAAAGAATCTCAAGCAGACTCCCCACTGGGCACAGAGCACAGCATAGGGCTTGATCTCAGATCCTTGAGATTATGACCTAAGCCAAAACCAAGAGTCTGACATTCAACCAACTGAGCCACCCAGGTACCCCTGGCTACATTTTTTTTTTTTTTTTTTTACAAGCTGGAGGAAAAAGAGCTTGAGATAGGGTAAACTGTAAGATGGTTCTGAGAAGAAACAAGCTGATGGCTGGCAGAAGCTGTTATTCTTTGTATTAATTTTTTTTATTGCTGTCATAACAAATTACCATAAATTTAGTGACTTAAAATAACAAGTTTATTATCTTATAGTTCTGATGGTCAGAGTCCAAAATGGGTCTTTGGGGGCTAAAACAAAAGTGTCTACAGAACTGAATTCTCCCAGAGACTTTAGAGGAAAATATATTCCTTGCTTTTTTGAGCTTCTGGAAGCTATCTACTACATTCTTTGGCTTGTGACCGCATCACTTTCATCTATAATTCCAGCCTCACATTTCCTTTCAAAACTTTGGTCCTCCTGCCTCCCTGTTATAAGGACTCTTGTGTTTCCATTGGGTTTCCATTGGGATACACTCTTGTGTATCCATTGGGTAAATCAGGATATTCTCTCCTTTTCAAGATCCTTAACTTAGCATAGCAAAGTCCCTCTTGCTATGTTAGGTAACATATTCATAGTTTCAAGGGATTAAGATATTATGACATCTTTGGGTAGAGTGTGTGCATGTATTTGTGTGTATTATGCTTACGATATCCCTTTCCCCAATTTTGTAGAGTTTCTTTTTTGTCTGTAATCGCCAATTATTGAGTTATATTATGCAAAACTAAGATGTGAACAGATTAAGATTTTTCTGATTTCCTGCCATTTGAAAATTTTTAATTCACAAATATGAGCCACTGTTACTTGCTTGGCAGATTTTAAGTGCAAGACCAAAAGGATAAATACGTCATCAATATTTATTGAACGAATTCTCTGACACCATCCTATGAGAAATTTCAAAGTAGAAGTTAGATGTATACAAAAACGTAATAGCAACATATAATAATATGTTTATTTTAGAATATCAAGACATTACCTTAATATATAACTTTACTTATGAAAATAGTACAGAATACCTTAATAAATTAATTTGCATGGTAATCACATAGAACAATATTAACAAAGGTCTAATTCTCTAAAGAGAATCTTATTATTAAAGAACTTGACTGATGCTAAAATATGTGCTTGTTTCATGTATATTTCTTACATGATAAGTAACTAATATCATCTGACCCACTTTCTCTGCAGGGTATTAGCCCTGAATTCTTTTTATTTAAGATCTACATGAGAAACTTTTTTTCTCATGTTTGTGCTTTCTTTTCCCCCCTCTTTCTCCTTCCCGGTATTTTTTGGGTCCAAATTCTACATTCTTGATTTAAGATCTTCAAGTTTAAGACTTATCTTTATAGTTTCAGTGAGCATAGATGAATGCATCTAAATCGGGAAGGCCAAAAGTAATATAAGGAGTTCTCATATTTCTTTCCAAGAATACTTGTATTAGCAGATTTACCCCCATTTCAGGCATTGAGTGTACTGTCAAGGGGCAGGAAGTGGTCTGTGGAGCAAGCTGAAGTTCAAGTGTCTACAGTGATACCATTTCAGTCAGGAGATGCCAAAAAGCAGAAAGAATAAGGAAAATGGGCAATGTTGGATGTGAGAAAGTAAAGCTACATCATTTGTAACTCAGTTTCCCAACAAAAGGCAGGAAGAAAGAATAATGTAGCTGTCCATCACCCACTTGAAACACCAGTTAAACTCAGAGAAAGGCTGGCAGAAAGATTACTTATTGGAAGTGCCCATATCTGCAAGGAACCATGATGTCCTTCTAAAGCTGAATGAGTAGACAAACTGGTAAAGCCATACTATGGAATGTTATTCAGTGATAAAAGAAATGAGTCACAAAAAGAGCCACTAAAAGACACAGAGGAAATGTACATGCATATTTTCTTAGGGAAAGAGGCCAGTCTAACAAGGCTAACTACTGTTTTGATTCTGACTGACTGCCGTTGTGAAAAAGGCAAAATGATAGATCCATTAAAAAGCTCAGTGATTGCCAGAGGTTTGGAGAAAGGAAGGAGAAGAGGGGAGCAGAAGGTGCAGCAGGGTGATTTTTAGGGCTAAGGCTATTCTGTATGATTTGTAATTGTAGATAAATAACATCATGCTTTTGTCAAAACCCATAGAACTACAACGCAAAGAGTGAATCCTAAGGTAGTCTGTGACCTTCAGTTAATAATGTATCAATACTTGTTAGTCAATTGTAATTAACGCACCCATTGCATATATATTGGAATTCTCTGAATAGAAAAAAAGGTTCATAAATTTGTAGTTCTACTAGTTGAAAGTAATGTTCTAATCACAGAGGCTAGTTAGTGGTCAACTAGAGTGATACAGAGATTTTTGAAATCTACCAAAAGGGTGAGTTTCCAGGTACAAAGGATCATAATGGAGACTGTTTTCTTGTCTTCATGAGATATCACTCCAATTTTTGTCACTGCACTTTGGAACATCTCTTCACAGATTATATGATGGGAAATCATTTCTTTGTCCTTCACAGATCTCTTAAAGCAAAGAGCATATTCCATGAAATAGAGACACACCCCTTTGACTTCTATCGGAAGTCTACACTTCAGGATGTTTTATTAAAGTATTTGAGATCCCTGTAATTCACCAGTTGTAGCCCAACTCAGCCCATATTTACCCCTTTTGAGCCAAATTCTTATGGGAACAGTCCTTAGATGACTTAAAATAACTTTATTTTGGAGACACTACTGATTGTCATTAATTCATTTCTGAATCCTCTGCAACGGATGAAATTAGAGAACACTTCATTGTTAGAAAATATGGCTAAATTAGCTAAGAGGAGAACATTTTCATCAGGGTGTCTAAATATTTGTGTGAGTCTGTGCTCTCTGAGTTAAATGGCCTATAAAAGTTAAAATAAAAGTTTTATATAAAAGCTACATTATATTAAGGGCATATACAACATAAAAAAATCAGACTGAATTTATGAATTTGTTTAGTACATTTAAATCTGTAAATATGGTGAAGATTTCTTTTGGGAATTAATTTTTCTTGATTTTTATAGAAAATTAATTGCACATTTATCTGAAGTCAAGATTGCTAGCATCTTTTCTTTAATCTCATACATAAATATTTATAACTAGCCTTTAAAATTACAAGATTGTAAATGCTGCTCAAAATAAAATTAATAGTTCAGAGAGGCTTATGATAATAAATAAAGATTTTTCTCTTAAAACCTCAATTCTCCAGTCACATTTCCCAAAATATTTTTTATATAATGATTTCTAGTGTAGATTTCCAGAATTATCTATGCATATCCATGCTGTTATATAAATATATAATAAATATATAATATACGTATAGATTATATAATGCATACTTTATCCCTTGATATAGCAAACAGCTTTGTTCAGAGTCATATAGTTCATATTTTGAGAACATAGTAGATGTTACCATAGATCATTAAGTTTCAACAGTGGATTTCTCGAGCCTATGTCAGTCTTGCAAGACTTGGCCTTCTAAGTTTACTGTAATCTTGGAGTGTTCTGAACATGACGCCGTACTTCAAAAGTCTACATCTGGCTGTTGGCCAAATAATATAATCTTAGTTTGACTGTCAGTGGAAAATATTCAATTAGACAAATGTACAGTGGAATGATCTCTTCCTACAGGATTCAAACTCAACAAAATATTGCCATATAATTTCAATAAGACTAAATTTCTCATAAAGCAATGTCACTCTGAATGTTAAATGAAATTAAATATGCTTTTTTTTTTCTGGCAATAGTCTTGTGGATAGATTATAAACGTCCCCCATTCCAAAGATATCTTATTTTTATGCCAGAAATCCAGAATTAGAAGGCAGAAAATTGTGGTCTTTAAAATCCTCATGAGAGGCCTTGGTAAGTGGAACTATTTGTATTTCTTGGCTACATCATAGGCAGCTTGATAGTTACCCAGTATTGTATTCCATTTTTTCCAAATAAGAAAGTGTTTGCATATCTGGACAATTTGGAATGGTAAAGCAGATTTAAAGACCAGCTCATGAATAGATATTTATAACATTTATTGATACTAGTCAAAGTTATTTGCCATTTAGGCAAAATTATTAAACATTTACTCTAGAGCCAGTGACTTTTAAAAGCCTTATGTTGACCAGAATACTTTATTGGGCATACCCAGTGCTACTCGATGCAATAAATTAAACACATGTGCATACATATAACCTCCATCAAGTGATTTATAATGAGAACTCAATTTTAGTCATTTAACACAAATGTAAGCCATTTTGTTAAAAAAAGAAAACTGTGTTAAATATGGAAGTCATGGGAAGTCAAAGGTTAGCATTTAGTTGCATGTACATAATTTAATTTAAGCTTGCTTTGATTTTCAGATATAGAAATTTTGCTCATAAAATAACAATAGGGAAGGGGAACAGAATTGCGAGGAGAGGCTGGTGGTTGAGTGGGAGAGGCTTTTTTCCCCTTTTATTTGTTTTTGTGTATAAGATTCTTAATTGAATCTTCTAGCAGTTTATGCAGCAATTACGTTAGTTGATGTTGTTTCGTTGTTGAAATGCCTGCAGAAACGACATGTGCTAACTTTGGATATCAGAAAAAAATGCCAGGAATTGGATGCTCAATTCTGGTAACAGGTACAAAACAAGATATCAATGTACATAATTTTAACACTAGTGTGGGATTGGCTTATTCATGTCAGGAGACTATTCTCTTCAGTCTGACTTGTCAGGGGTTACGCTAAATGTTGCAAGACACCCCAAAATTTAAAGAGTAAGCCTAACTACCAAGAAAAATTGGGACATAGGTATATTATTCTCAGAGCTTCTCTTAACACCACCATATGTCTCCTTTTAGTTCTTTCTTCTTCATTGAGGGCTATCCAATATGCAGTTTTCTTGTCCTTTTATAAATTGATTGATTCTACATACATTTCCTCATCTTTCTGAGGTTATAAAAGTACTTTAATATTGAGTACTTATTCTACATAATCCATGTTGGAATACCAGTGAATGTTCAAAGACTAGAGAAACACATCCCAAAAGATGTCCATTCCTTTTCTTTTTCTGTTGGAAATATATACATGTAATAATATAAATTTTCGAATATATATATATATATATATATATATATATTAAGGTTACAAAAAATAGGTTGTGGTTCTATTTCAGTTTTCAGAAGTTTTGAAATAAATGTAGTAAGACATTAATTACATCAAATTCAAAGAAATATTGTACATTAGGCTGACAATTTAACCTTTGTTGGATTGACTATTTCAATTTTTGAAGACTTGCTACCCATCTTGCTCCACCAGAAAATTTGAGAGCCCAGATAACTACAATTATACTATGTAAAAGGGCCATTGGCAGCATGACTTATACCTATTACGTTTTCAGATAGAAATCAGAATATAAAAATGACTTTCCACTCATAATTGAGCAATTAAATTGCAAAGATGTTAAACCCTGAATTCATGCCTACTGATTAACCCTTTTAGCAACAGAGACCTTGTTGTATATTAATAATAATAGCTTTAGCCCGAGGCTTCTCCTATTCCTAAAGGGAATTAATCTCATCTCAACCTGTTGTGTTTTTCACTGCTAACAAATTTACCATGGATCAACAAGAAATAAAAAACAGTTCTGTGTCACCTTCCCATTTCAGAGCTGGGTGTACTGTGAGCTCTTCTGGTACCAGAGCTTCTACATTCACTTGTGAAGAGGGCACATCACATTTGTAGCAGCCAACTCTATAATGACATTAATTGCCCTGATGCCACACATAACCAAACTTAACGCTTTTGTCTGTATTTTTTCAACACAAATGGGATTCCCAATTTTTTGCTCTGTGCTATAGTGACTACCACTGCTACCTTCTGAGAAGGCTTTCTCCTGGTATCCTCACTGAATTAGCAAGAGGGCCATTGTCAATAGATTTCTGAATTTAAGGTGCTGTTATTGACATTTCTAAATGTACATGTTCAGTGCCTCAGGGGATGAAAAAATATCTTTTTTTTTTTTTTTTTTTGCTGCTCCACATGTTGTGTTCCCTTTCAGAATTTTAATTTTCCAAGCCATAATATCTTTTATTAGTTATTTGAAAGACAAGAGAAGAGCACTTTCCACCTCCTATACTTTGAAATCAAGGGTTCCTTAAGTCTTTAACTTTCCCCTGATTTACTCCAATCCTCCCAGAATTTTAATTTATGAAAAAAAAAATCCAAACTGCTTTTTCATTACCTTAGTTTCTTTTCTGTTTCTGATAGGAGGAACAATATTTTGCTGGTAGATTTTTTTTTTTAATTCCTTTTTTTGTTTGTTTGTTTTTTGTTTCAGGTTTAGGTATTTATTCCCTGAGCATACTTGTCTATATTCTGCCTTAATTTCTTCAAAAGTCAAGTAAAGGAGGTCTCTCCAAATAATCTCTTAATTTAAACAAACAACATGAAACAAAATGAAAACACTTTGTCACTACCTTCCTCCTGATTGTGGCATTTTTGCTTGGGAGCTAGATTTCTATAATAGGCTTTGACAAATGATTTTTTTTTCTTTCTTTCTTTATTTTTTCTTTCTTTTCTTTCTTCTTCTTCTTCTTTTTTTTTTAAAGTGGATTTAATCTTTCCTGCATTTTATTTTCACCTTCCCTGAACATTTACACAGGGCAGAACTGCTTGCCCAGGTACAGTACTTTGATTCTTTGACATTACTAAATGGTTTCCAAAGTATTCTTATCTGATCTAATGTTCTTTTTCAAATATGTTCACATCTAAAGAAATTAACCCACTCATGAAGACTAAGTTCCCCAGTTGCTCCAGTTACTCTTTTCTGTGCTTTCAGAGACAGACTGAACAGTTTCTTCATCTTGTCTTCCTCTTGAAAAGTCAGTTCAGTCTCCTTTACGAAATCTTAACACATTCTGTTAAATCATCTTCAATCTTGGGCACACTTGTTAAGGAAACAATTATGATATCTTAATTTTCCCATACTTCTTTTTAAAAACAGTTGTAATTGGGTATTTATCTCATTTTTTTTCCATGTCTACCTAGCTTGGCATCTAAGACTTCTCAACTTTTTCATAAGAAAATTGGTCTTTCCACAGGTCATTTAGTGTGTCTGCATTCATGTTTTATTTCCCTGTCCAATTATTCTTATTGAGAATGATAACTTTTTTGTGTGTGTTTTAAATGTATCCCATATTTTGATCAGTGTGAAAATAGAGGACATGTGAGAGCTAGAGATTGGGGGTTTTCTGTCTGTTCTGTGCCAGAGCAGTTGCTATCTAAACTGGCTATCTAAATCTGGATTGATCTATAGAGTGCACTTCATTAAACTACTTAGTTTGTGCTTAGGAGTGCTTATTAGAAGTGTTGATGTACTTGATGCACACAGCTTATATCCTGACCTCAGATGCTAACAGAATTTGATTTTTTTTTTTTTTTTTTGATTACTTTCTTTCTTGGAATTGGGTTCCAGTTGTTAGAAACAGAAAGATACCCATATTGAGGGTAATTCCCCCTATTGTAGACTAATTTTCTCTGTAGTTCTTTTAAGTGGATGTAATTTTCTTTAATGATACTCCATAAACCCCAGGGCCAAGAATAGGAGTTGGTAGCTCTCTATCACTGCTTCCTAGCCATCTTCCTTGAATTCCTCTGTATTCATTTGCTGACATAACGAAGTACCATGGACTGAGCAACTTAAAGAACAGAAATTTATGTTATGGTTCTGGAGGCTTGAAGTCCCAGATCAAGGTGTCAGCAGAGTTGTTTCTTCTGAGGCCACTCTCCTTGTCGAATTGATAGCTGCCTTTTCCCTGGATTTTCCTACCATCTTCCACTACGGGCATCAGTGACCCAATTGCTGCTTCTCATGATGCCACTCATATTGAACTAGGACCTACTCTAATGACCTCATTTAATCTTAATTGCCTCTTTAAAATCCTCATGTCCAGATACAGTTACATTTTGAGGTACTAGGAATTAGGGCTTCGACATATGAACTAGTGATGGGAAGGGCACAAGTCATTCATAACACCCTCCTACTCATTCTTGCACCTTTGAAAATCAAGCTTCTACTACCATCTTTCTCTCTTGGTTGCTGATAATCTCCAACCTGATTCTTCCTCTGTATTTAGGAAAAATGTAAGCACCTTAATTACAAGTCTTGTTCTCGTCTTGAATAATTTCAAAGCTACCTCAATATCTCACCCTCCAATAATCTGTTTTTTCTATGAAATTCTTTGATTTCTTCAGTTTCTCTCTCCCACAATCACACTTTAAACCCTATCATCACCTATACCTATTATATACTCATAATCTCTAAATTAAGTATGTCATTTTGCTCTCTTTCACCTTATTTATTCTACTATTGCCAGTTTATCTCTTTCTCAGCATTATGAGAAAACATTTGTAACTATATTTTTTCCAATATTTCAGGTTTCTTCATTTTTCTCCTTATCCAAATTAAATTTCATGGTTAATAATTTCAGTCGTACTCTTGCAAATATGCCAAATACCCTTATTTCTCATTTTTTAAAAGATATTAATTTTTTTTTTTTGACAGAAAGAGAACACAACCTGGGGCAACAGCAGAGGGAGAGGGAGAATCCAGCTCCCTGCTGAGCAAGGAGCCTGATGTGGGGCTCGATCCTAGGACCCCAGAATCATGACTCCTAGCCAAAGGCAGATGCTGAACTGACTGAGCACCCCAGGCACCTTGTTTCTCATTTTTAAAAACTATATTTGTATGACAAATCCCTGGCTATGGATGAACCCAATGATATCTTGTCTCTATTCCAGCAGAGACAAAGTCTGGTGAAATCGAATTCCACCATAAATGTGTGATACTTAACACCACAATCTCTGTCAACTTTATTCTATTTTTCTCGGCAATTCATTCATTCAACCACTTAATTTTTTTTTTTTTTTTTTTTACTCTTCACAAACTCTAGCCTCATTTTCTGCCTATTCCTGACCTTATCTGCCACTGTACGAGAAAATAGAAATACTTATCTTTTTTCAGTTCCAACATACTAGTCTATTTGGAACACACCTATATAGCCACTGCCTATATGACCTTTCTTCTTGTAGCTTTCAAGGGAACCTCAAAAATATGAAGTTTCATTTCTCCAAACAAAACTACCTCCTTCCAATGTTACCTACTCAATGAGTAGTACTTCTGACTATATAAGATAGGAATCTAGATAACTCCCTTTGCCCCTTTTACATTTTTTCTGAGCCTCGTAGCTTTTATCTCCTAAACATCTTTATTTCTCTCCATATTGTTCACTTCCTTATCCTGCAGTTAATTACCACTAACTGTCTCTTCTAAAAAGTACTCTCCGATTTTATATCCTTACAACCCCAATCTATTTTTTCACATTACAGACAGAATAAACTTTTCAAAACACAAATACAATAATGGTACTACTTTATCCCCCCTGTTTAAAATTCATTGAAGTTTACAAGTGTTTCTTAGATGAACAGTAATCAATATGCTGAATGTAGATCTTAGTAGGGTCTCTCAAGAAGCTTCTTTTTGCGTCATATTTCCATCGAGTTTCAGTTCTAATCTTCTACCTTATTGTAGTTCATTGTAAATGCTGGATTCCTCTTATCAAAATCACATGTGGTTTTCCCTCCATTCTTCTATCTCTTTTCAATTGGTTATGTTTGTTTTTTCTTATTACAGTGTGGAACACTCAGAAGATTCCTAGTAAATACTCCACAAGTTAATAACTGGATGAATGCATAAATGAATACATTCATATCTGAACGGGGGAATACATATATATCAAATAAGTAGTATAATTTTTGGTATAGAAATAAATATATGTGATGAGTGTTCATATGAATGAGTGAGTCTTATATATGGTGAATTTGAATCACATGCGGATTCATCAATGTCACTTGTAACCATCCCTCAGAACAACGTACTGCTTAAAATATAACTTATGAGGAATTACACTAGTTACCAAGCAAGCTTAGATGTAGCCTTAAGAAAAACATGTGCAGGCAACAGGCTTCTGGGGGAGAGGATGATATACGTCCTTGAAGTGGAGCAGCTGGGGTTGCCCGGCTGGCTCAGGGCAGAACACCACCTGCTTCATTTTTCCATGATCTCCCCTTGCCCGGAGAGCATCAGCAGTTAGTCAGACAATCCTTTAGTTTGGGCTTCTTCACTATAGGTCATGAACTATGTGACCCGATAGATTTTGCCTTTTTTCTCACGTATCCACAAGACTCATGGTCAATGTGTAATCTATTCTGGCTTCTTTGTTGGTTGTTACCCACTTTCTAATAAATGTGAGACTGAGGAGTTGTCCAGGGGACAGCTTTTCTACCGTTGCCCCTTGCTCCCTTTCTCTAGTAGCTGACTCGTTTGTGCCTCATTGTTCTGCCGTGTGCGGTCAGGAGGCAGCAGTCAACCATAATCTTCTCACCAAACTTAACGTCAAATCAATCACTTTAGCCTATCTTTCTATCTCTTTTAATTCACCTCCTATCAAATCACTTCTTTCCATCCTTATAATTATGGTCTTACTTCCAGATACGATTCTTTTTTAATCTTATTTCTGGAAAGAGTCTCCCAACTGGTCTCTTGCATCTAGCCTATGGTTTTCTATTAGATTTTCCATTTTTTCAAACTGTAAGAGTGATCTTTTCGAAGTGAAAAATATATTAAATTTCTTCCCAGCTTATATGCCTTCAGTACCTTCCTATTGTGTTGAGGATAAATCCTGAAGTTCCTACGCATGGCGCCTCTCTCCATCTTCTCTGGGATGCTTACCTTAATCATCACCTTATAATGAAATTTCCTGTCTTTCTCTCTAGTTTGTTGGATTTTTTTAAAAAAAGATTTTATTTATTTGACAGACAGATCACAATTAGGCAGAGAGGCAGGCAGAGAGAGAGGAAGGGAGGAAGCAGGGGCTCTGCTCAGCAGAGCCGACTGGGGACTTGATCCCAGGACCCTGTGATCATTACCTGAGCCAAAGGCAGACGCCTTAATCCACTGAGCCACCCAGGCGCCCTGTTTGTTGGATTTTTATGCTTATTCTCCACATATAGTGCAGAAATATGCCATATTTTAGGTATTCCATAAGCATTTGTGAACAAAATTAATGATGATTTAATACATTTAAGATGTTTGTCAAAACAGTAAAACCATTATTATGAAGCATTGGGGTTATATATTTTTCCTTCAGTTTTTGGCAAATGGAGTTAATTGCACTATTTTTTGCACAGGCAGTTGTGTTGCTGGCCTTTATTGGTCACATGTCCAGGACTAGTGAATTAATACTGCTCTTGAATTTATATTATTGATTACCCCAAACATACCCTTTCTCAAACAGGGAGTGATAAGTTATATTTTCTGTGCCTTCAACTGAAGCTGAAATTGATTTGCCTTGATGCTACAATACTAATAACATGTTTTCACATGTTAGTGAAATACTTTAGATGTAAGAGTTACTCAGTAATCGTGTATTGAATAAATAGAATTTGTAAATGGATACATGAACTAAACAGACTATGTCTTAAATTTATGTATAGATCATCAAATAATCATTTTAAATTTTGAAAAGGTGAGTTTAAAATTCATAAATTTTTGGTCATTTTAGATTATTGTATGATTCTTTTCATTTGCTGTGTTTCTCACTTGCTTTCACCATGTAGAATAAGCCATTTTCATTTTATAAATTTTTGATTTTCCCTTTATCTTTTTTTAGATATTAGAATTCTAAGAAGAGGGGGTGGTTTTTATTTGCTAACTCATTTAAAATTATTGGCAAGAATTGTATAATTCTGTTAAAGAATGGAAGTAGAATTAATGGTCATCTTTGTGAGGAGTGGGCTGCTACATTTGTACTTTTTTTCTACTTAAAATGTTTTGGCATTGTTCTCTCTTAGAAAGAAAGTATAGTTGTATATGATTTAAAGTCAATTTCCTGTGAGAAGGTCCAACTCAAAATAAAATATGGAGAAATTTACATTTGAAAATCTATGCTTAGAAATCATTTCAGAAGACATCAGTTTGAAGTGGATGATTACTTTGAGCCTTCTCTGTCCCAACCTTACCTTGGTCTTTATAAGTCTGCTATAGCTACCAGACTGCCCATCAAATCTACAGAGCTTGCCTATCTTTGACCCTTTTCCTGGATAGCCATCATCATTCAATCTGAAATATTAACATAGTTGTTTAACTCTCAGTACTTTAAAGTTACCTTCCATGTAGTTAAACATTATGACATTATAAGTCGATTTTAAAAAATCTAAAAACCAATACAACTTCAATAGGTCTGAATTTATATTTATGGATGAATTGAAAGTTAATCATATAACAGAATATCCAAGTAAAATACATTTACTTTGTATTTTGAAGTATCACAATTAAAAAGGACAATTCCAAGGAAAATAACTGCCATTCTTTAATTTTAAATCTTTGTTAGTTGAACGGATACAAGAGAAAACAACAAACAATCGTTATGTTTATAGACAAAAATATTAAAGCTATAGAAATAAGATCAGGCTGAGTCTAGTTATTTTGGGATCCTTTTCGTAGGTGGCTATGAGAGTAATGGTTGGTAAGCATTATGAAAAAGATACCATTGTAATGAACAAACAAAATGGTGATACACAGATAACAACACATGAAAAGAATAATATTCAACAATAAAAATTAATATGAGAGAAACATAAAAATCAGATATTGTTTGACAAAAATAAAAAATAGATGGACTAAGAAAATTAGGAGATATAAGAAAATAAGAAAAAATAAATAAAATTACTGCTCTATTTTTAACTATCCAATTATTTTGTACAGCAAAAATGACTTACTCAGTGGCTCTTGAATAAGGAAATATAAACAGATTTCCCAAACCAGAACAATAGTGGGATGAAGGGGGAGTGGGACAGGGTAGGGAATATTGGATATTAAGAGGTGGCAATTTGTACCATATACTATAATTTGGATTTGGACAGCTTTTGGAAGTCTCTGGTAATAAAAAGGATTTCTGCTTTTTGTCTTCTTGATGCAGGGTTTACATTTTGAGGGAAAAAACATACTAGTTTAAGGAAACAAATGAAAGACCTTTGGGTTTGAATATTTATTTTAATGAGAACAAAGCCCATTTGGATGAGAAAGGTGAAGAAAAAGCAAGTTTATGCTCCCCTGATGTGCTCTATGATCACGTCTGTCTTATCCAGTTCTAATTTTCTTTGATTTTAACTCATCTGTATGACCAGACATCTGTGAGTATTTATGCCTTTTTTGGTTATGTGCTGTCCCATTCTGGCTATCCATCAAATCCAGAACAGACTTCCCAGCAATGTTTTGTACAAAATGTAGAGTAGAATGATAACTGATTAGCATTACGTGATAAATGGACATTCTTCAGCTGAAACTGTAAAGTGCAAAACAGCTGAGACAACATATGAGCAGGAAATATAGTGCACAGTCTGTCTCTTGGTTTCTGTTCACACAGCTAATTTTTTACAGCTATAATTGAAAACTATATACAGCTTGAGTGTATATTCTATCCAACAAATTAAAAAAAAATAAGCTGATGCCCTTTTGTTTGCACATATTTGGGGGATGAAATTTCGATGACATATTACTTGGATGATATGTTTCTTAGTGGCAAATAGGAAAACATAATAGTAATAGTCAGGGTTGTTGATTTTAAGTATTCTGCTCAAGATCCTGAAGGACATAACACTCCCCAAAGAAATGCTCCAGTTTCATGTTATTTTATTCTTGTAACTCAAATTAATCCCTTGATGAATCTCTGAAATAGAAAGATTTAGATTAAAAACTCACAGCCTACGATGTAAATGAGAAAGTGAGACTGGTGGGGACCAAGATGAGAACTCCTGCCCCATCGCAGGACCCCAGCTCCTCCCCAACAGGCAGTTGTCTCCACTAATGAGCAGAGCAGTGTTCCCAAATATTTCAGTTTTTTAAAGGGGTTACATATCCAGAGATCCATATATTTTAAGTCAGAGTTTTCCTAATATAAAAATATTGATGTGTTCTTTCTTTAAAAAAAAAAAAAAACACAGGGAACACTGAACATGAACTGCTAAAAAGGCTTAATTCATTGGCTGTTGGTTTTTAACCTCTATCTTGGATATTTTTAAAAAGCTTAAGGTCAGGGTGCCTGGGTGGCTCAGTGGGTTAAGCCGCTGCCTTTAGCTCAGGTCATGATCTCAGGGTCCTGGGATGGAGTCCCGCATCAGGCTCTCTGCTCAGCAGGGAGCCTGCTTCCCTCTCTCTCTTTCTCTGCCTGCCTCTCCATCTACTTGTGATTTCTCTCTGTCAAATAAATAAATAAAATCTAAAAAAAAAAAAAAAAGCTTAAGGTCATATAGCGCTCACAAAAGCTGACAGTTAAATATAGTTAAAACATACCAAACAACTATTAAAGTTTAAACATCAGTCTTACATTACTTTGCATCTACAACCATCTTGGTTGGTTTATCAAAGCATCAATGTATGATAAAGCATCAATGTATGATAGAGTATTAAATCAAGTAGTAGTCTATGACACTTATTTTTTATTAATTAGTACTTTACCAGTTAGACTGGAAGAATCCTAATAGATTCTCTTATTCAGTTCACTCACTGTATAGATAAAAACAATTAGAGTTCAAGATTTAGGTGATGAGACCAAAGCATTACAGAAAAGTAATAAGCAATGGCCAGCACCCTGGTGTTTCTGCCATAGTTCCTTTCAGCGCCCTCTTCACTACATCAGCCTTTTCTAATTGTAATAATGGGAACAAGAGTTAGATTATAATTTACTTAGACCCAACTGTGAAGAGGAGGAGTTTTTAGCAAATAGCTTGAGGCAATGTCAAGGAGAGTGTTTACCTTCAGAAAAGAACCCACTGGTTTTACATACTTCTGGTCAGTTTCAGTGCCCTCAGATCCAAAGGGTGACAGGGTGTTTCTTTGGTACGCTAAGTACAATTTTTTAAACTTAACAAACTGCAATTCTTGTTAACTTATTTTGTTATTTTTCCTTAATAGTTACACAACTGAATTTCTTTAATATTTTAAACATAAGAAACTGTAAATTCAAACTGTAAATTCAAATATGCTGAGTAACTTTTTAGCTAATCAAAACTAGAAATATTTAAAAATTTTAAAAATTGGTCCATATAATTAATATTTGTTTTAGTTCAGAGATTAAACAAATCATATTTGTCATCATAGTGGTCTGTTCATTAATGTCTAAAAATCTAATAACTGTGTCAAAGCTTTAACATTTCTAATTGTAATTCTTCACTGGCCTCTGGGTGTTCATTTCCCTCCCATGGATCAGAATAAATTAAAATTTAGATAATTACATCCATTTCATCAGGAAATGATAGTTTTTTTTCTATTTCCTGTGAAGCATAATGCTAATATATTTTTGTTCATGAAGGCAGTGGACATGTATCTTCTAGTTAGATTTTACACTTCATTCAAATCATGAACTAATTTTTGGTAGAGTTATACTAGATTTTGTGCACATTTTTTATTTGTTTTGTTTGGAAAACAATTCCCAATAGCATTTAAAACCTTTGCAATATGTTCTATTGAAATTTTGAAGATATAGTTAAATCTGACACTTGATCTTTTAAAAAAATTTGAAAATTTGTCATTTTTAAAAAATATTATTTTCCCAAATTCTTTATTAATCTTACAAGAGTTTTATTAAGGCCCATTTTCACTTCTAAAAATATTCAAGAAAATCTATTATTATATGCATTGAGTAAAATATATATTTTTACTCAGTATAAAATGACTTTAATCATGTTTGCATTTTGTCCTTTGAGTAATCAATTGCTTTGTGCTGTCCCAGGAATTCACAGGTACCATATTTTAGATGTCTCACCTTATGTATGTATGATTTATCTTCTGGCTCTAACCTTTACCTCTACCACATATTTTGTGTCCCATTTTCAAAGATTACATAATAAATCAATTTTTAATATGCTAATAACTGTAAAATATTAGGTCAAGTAAGTTTAATAGTGGATATTCACAAATAGTGCCCTAATCTAAGATAGAAATTCAGTTTTATGGTCATGTTAACCTTGAAGATCCATCCTGGGGCTGTTAGCTGCCAGACAATAAAATCCATCCACTGCTTCTTTTGTAATGTACCTGGTCACCAGTATTAATTATTACCTTATTCTGTTTTGTGTTGACATCCCAACCTGTTTCCAAAACCCTCAGCTGTTAATATTGAGAACACTTTTAATACTCGATCTTACTTTGTCCCTCAAACTTGGGTTTTAGTACTATTTCTCTTATCTTTAGCTTTGGCTTTCCTCTTTGACCAAGATTTGTACTAGTTTCCTTAAAACAAAATGGATTTGTGTTAAGCAAGAAAGATGGGGAAATGGATGTAAAATTGAAACATCCAACAATATTTTGGAGAAATAATACACATGATATTTCACAAAATTAAACCATAGACTCTCAGTGTTGAAATGTTGTTTCAGTACTTAGAATGTAAACATGCATAACTAGAGTGAACTCAGTTACCTTTAATGTCAAGAATTTATGTTGATTTTATGTGGGCACAATAATATTAGTTTCATGAAGCTGTTCAGTGCTTTCTCCAGAGAAATGTAAGCAAACATATTCCTAGAGGAATGTATGAAATGTTAATTATTTCTAAGATGATGTATCTTGAGAGTCTCTAGACAATATTCCCATGATATTTGGTAAGATTTCATTTCAATACTTAAACTCTCTTTATTACAGTTTCCAGAACTATGGTATTTTTTCCCATGGTACTTTGGAATTTTGATTTTATTATAGGAACACTATTAATGTTCTGTATGTAGTAAAGGTAGGGTTTATATTTTCTGTAATCCCAGTAAGTGCTTCCATTAAGCTATATAGTTCAATGAATAGAAGGGTAAGAAGCAGGTGTGAACTTCAAAGATCCAGACAAAAGCAAAGCTTAGATATTCCCTGCATTCCTTTCACCCACATATTACCTGAGGCAGATGGATGAGAGGAGTTGCCTAAACATTGCTGTTGTGTTACCTCATTCTTTCCTCATTATTTTCTATTATTTCATAATCACCTTTATTGTTTCATGCATTACATGTTATTTTCCACCTCATTTGTCCTCATATAAAAAGTCAGTGCATAAACAAAGACCCTTTTCATTGATGAACATGTATGGCTTTTCAGCAACATGCAAGGACTAGTGTATTCTGCAGTGGATGAAGGAGTGACTGGATGCATATTTATATATGTATGCGACTATGAGATTATAGCAACATCTTTCTGTAAACTGGAACCTTCCCGATCATATATGCTTAATGAATAAGAATTGCTTAAAGACTGCCTTACATATAAGAAAGAATAAGAACTCCAAAGATATTTCTGAGGTTTAGGAAGGCACATACTACCCTATCTACTACTCCACCTGTCCCCAGTCTTCTTTTTTCCCACTCATTCATTGATGCTTGCAATTCTGCTGTCAGAATTTGATTTCTGTTTACAGCTTTCTGACCTGCTAACAATAATTATTTTGGGGAGATATAAACCTTAAATAATTAGTCATTCGTGTAAATTTTAAAAATGGAGGACTTTTTTAGTGGGAGCTTGTGGAATGATTATGAGAGTCCCAGCAATCTTAAAGGGGGAAAAAGAAATTCAGTATTTGTATGAGCATCAAAGAAACAATTGAAAGGTACACACTAGGCTCTTAATATTGGTTATCATGAAGTTAAGACTTGACTGGCATGATGAAGAGGGGTAGATACGTGATTTTTAAAATTTATATATTTTTGCATCTTATAATAAATACATATTGTTTTGTAATAAAATACAGTAAAGAATGAAAATTAAAAATAGCGTGGGGGAAAAGAAGGCCATTTAGTGGGAACAGGTCCTTTATAGAAGACATGATCCTTACATTTTTCATAATTTTACTCAGAACTGCTCTATGAATGTCACAGGGTGGCTATGAAATAAGTTTGATGTGGCCCATTAATGAAGGTTTCGTGAATCTAGTATGTAGGTTGGAAGCTTCAGCTGTGATGATTCCCCAAACAGATGGTATTAAAAATTATTCTGGAGTACTGCTAGTTTAATTAACCTACTATTGTGGCTGCATATTATCATCTGGCACTAGATAAGCAGCCCTGTAGGAGGGCCTAACTTTACTCCTGTGTAAACAACAACAACAAAACAAATAATAGAGATTTGACCTTTAAACACTGTTACAACATTAAACCAGCAAAAACAAAAGTTGATTGCCACGATAAAATAATATACTTGTGAAATGTGAAAAAAATTTTACATGAACACCAAAACATATAAATTAGTACCACTCATTCTGGGAAGAAGAGTGGTGTGTCATATAAATACTAAAACTCAAAAATCCCTCTTCTGGAAGATAGTCTTAAGAAAAAAGTCAACAGCAGAAATAAAATTTATGGGTACTGAGATTCTAATTTTATTATTATCTCTATCATTGAAATGTCATTAACTTGATTAGTAATGGATCATTCATTTGTTGATTTTAGCACACCGTTATCATATGATGATAAAAATATAAAATCTCGTGTGTATCATAATATGCCTTATATGGAAAAGGGTAAGGATTAAAGAGAATGTTAAAATGAAAATAACTGTTACAGTGGTGGAATGATGACTAATTAAACATTTCTGAACATTTATAACTTTTCCCCTTAATATAAAAAAATAATCTTTTATATGGCTGAGTAATATTCCATTGTGGATTTATATATTACCCATTCATCAGTGGGTGGACGTTTGGGTTGAAATCTTGCCATTTATAACAATGTGAATGGAGCTAGAGAGTATTATGCTGAGTGAGGTAAGTCAGTCAGAGAAAGTCAAACACCAAATGATTTCACTCACATGTGGAATTTAAGAAAGAAAACAAATGATCAAAAGAGAGCCAAAGGCAAACCAAGAAACAGACTCTGAACTATAGAGAGCAAACTGATAGTTACCAGAGGGGAGATGGGTGAGGGATGGGTGAAATAGGTGAGGAGATTAAGGAAGGCGCTTGTGATGAGAGCTGGGTGTTGTATGGAAGGGTTGAATCACTATATTATACACCTGAAACTAATATTACACTATACCCTTTTATTTTTATATAAGAGCTGCCACAAATATTAACCATCAACATATCTTTAGAAATTCTGACTTCATGTGTCTGGGGTAGTGCTGGATGCTGGAATTTTTAAAGTTTATTTATTTTTGTTATTAATTTTAAATTGTATACTTAATTTGTATTATTTTTAAAGTGTGCATGTGTTAAATATTAATGAAGTTGGACAACTCTGGCCATCTAATTCCAGAACATTTTCATCACCCCCAAAAGAAAACTGTCACACGTTAACAGTTATTCCCCATTTTCCCTTCATGCAGCTCCTGAAAGCTGCTATGCTAAGTTTCTGTTTGTATGGATTTGCCTTTTCCTGACATTTCATATAATGGTGTAAATACAAATATACAATAAAAAATGTAAATTTGTGTGTACCATAATTTCACTTAAATGGATAAACCTAAAATTGGATGTTATGATGAAAATAATTATGTTATGGGGGGGGATAATGAGTATTTTTTGTGTATAATAATTTTTTTGGCTATGATTAATAATCTGAGAGATGTATACATATGAAAGGACTAAATATAAAAAGGAAGTATAGGGGCGCCTGGGTGGCTCAGTGGGTTAAGCTGCTGCCTTCGGCTCAAGTCATGATCTCAGGGTCCTGGGATCGAGCCCCGCATCGGACTCTCTGCTCAGCAGGGAGCATGCTTCCTACTCTCTCTCTGCCTGCCTCTCTGCCTGCTTGTGATCTCTCTCTGTCAAATAAATAAATAAAATATTAAAAAAAAATAAAAAGGAAGTACAAAAATTTTAAAAATTTTATTTGGTTCTATTTATCTAGCTTCTTTTTTGTTGTTCGTGTTTTTGGTGTCATATGTGAAAAACCAGTACCTAATCTAAGGTCATGAGGTTTGCCCTTCTGTTTTCATCTCTCAGCTTTAGCTTTTATATTTGATCCCATGATCCATTTTGAATCATTTTTGTGTAAGGAAGGAATACAACTTCATTCTTTTGTAGATGGATATCCAGTTTTCACAGCAACATTTGCCGAAAAGACTGGTCTTTTCCGTCTGAATATCTTATCACCTTTGTCAAAATCAGTTGACCAAAAATTTAAGGATTTAGTTTTGAATTCTCAATCTATTCCATTCTTCTATTCTTTTTCTTTCTTTCTTTTCTTTTCTTTTTTTTTTTTAAAGATTTTATTTATTTATTTGACAGAGAGAAAGATCACAAGTAGGCAGAGAGGCAGGTAGAGAGAGGGGGAAGCAGGCTCCCCACTGAGCAGAGACCCTGATGCAGGGCTCGATCCCAGGACCCTGGGATCATGACCTGAGCTGAAGGCAGAGGCTTAACCCACTGAGCCACCCAGGTGCCCCTCTATTCTTCTATTCTTATGTCAATATCACATTGTTCTTAATTACCATGACTTCGTAGTAAATTTTGCAATCAGAAACAAATTTGTTCCTCTTTTCTTGAGGTCGGGTTTATTTATTTATTTATTTAATATATTGGACCCCTTGAATTGCTGTATAAATTTTTTTGGATCAGTTTGTTAATTTCTGCAACTGAGATATTTATTGGAGTTGTACTGAATCAGCACATCAATTTTGGGAGTATTTCCAATTGTATTAGTTTCTTGGGACTGCTGCTGTACAAAGTACGACAACCTGACTGGCCTAAACAACAGAAATTTATTTTCTCACATTTCTGAAAACTAGACATCTGAGATCAAGTTTTCAGCAGAATTGGTCCCTTTTGAAGGCTAGGAGGTAAAATCTATTCCATGTCTCTCTCCAAGAAGTAGGTGATTGGTTGGCAATATTTGAGCTTCCTTATAGATATTATACTCCATTTGTCTTCATATTGTCTTTCTTCTACACACATTTCTTTATAGTCACATGACTCTCTTTTTTATAAGGACATCAAAATTATTGGATTAGGAACCCATCCTATTCCAATACAACCTCATCTTAATTTAACCAATTACATATGCAACAACCCAATATCCGAATGAAGTTGCATTCTGTGGTATTGAGCGTTAGGGTTCTAACATAGAAATTTTAGGTAGACATAATTTAAGACATAACTCCAAGTCACTAATATTTGTCTTCTGACCCTATACATGGATTTTTTTTCATTGATTTATGACTTCTTTATTATCTGTCAATAAAATGTTACAGTTTTTAGTATATGCATCTTATATTTCTTTTGTTCAACTGATTCTTAATTTTTAAATATTTTGATGCCATTTTTAATGGAATTCTAGTTGATACTTGAACAAAGCAGGCATTAAGGGTGCCAACCCTCTATAGAGTTAAAAATGTGTGTATAGGGGCACCTGGGTGGCTCAGTGGGTTAAGCCGCTGCCTTCGGCTCAGGTCATGATCTCGGGGTCCTGAGATTGAGTCCCGCATCGGGCTCTCTGCTCAGCGGGGAGCCTGCTTCCCTCTCTCTCTCTCTCTGCCTGCCTCTCCATCTACTTGTGATTTCTCTCTGTCAAGTAAATAAATAAAATCTTTAAAAAAAAAATGTGTGTATAATGTTTGACTCCCCCAAAACTTAACTACTAATAGCCCAGTATTAAGTGGAAGCCTTACCAATAACACAAGCAGTCTAATAATAGATATTTTGTGTGTCAGATGTATTGTATACTGTATCCTTACAATAAAGCAGACTATAGAAAAGAAAATGCTATTAAGAAAATGATAAGGAAGAGAAAATACACCTATGGTACCAAACTCTATTTCTTCCAAAAAACCCCCCAAAACCCCACACATAAAAGTGGGTCTGTGGATTTCAAATCTGTGTTGTTCAAGGGTCAACTATACTTTCTTAATTTTATTTTTAGATTATTCATTGCTAATATATAAAAATTCAGTTGATTTTTGTATGTTGATCTAGGATCTTGCAAAATTGCTGTGCTTATTTATTAGTTCTAACAGTTTTTGTATGGAATCTTTAGGATTTTCTATATACAAGATCTCACTTTTTCATCTCTGAGTAATGTTACCTCTTCCTTTCCAGTATGGATGCCTTTTATCTATTTTTCTTGCCCAGTTGCTATGGATAGAATCTTCAATATAATGATGAATAGAAGTGGCAAAAAAGATATCCCTGTCTTTCCTAATCACAGGAAAAAGTTTTCAGTCTTTTTGTATAAAGTATGGTGTTAGCTGTGAGTTTTTCCTTAATGCTCTTTTATTAATCAGGTTGAGGAATTTACCCTATTTAAAAAAATTTTTTTTTAAAGATTTTATTTATTTATTTGACAGAGAGATTACAAGTAGGCAGAGAGAGAGAGAGAGAGGAGGAAGCAGGCTCCCTGCTGAGCAGAGAGCCCGATGTGGGACTCGATCCCAGGACCCTGAGATCATGACCTGAGCCGAAGGCAGCGGCTTAACCCACTGAGCCACCCAGGCGCCCCTAAAAAAATTTTTTTAAGTGGTTTTACTGGGAAAGTATTTTGGGATTTTTGTTTATTTGTTTGTTTGTTTTGTTTTTTTGTATTTTTATTTCTGCATCTATTGAGATGATTTTTTTTTTTTTTAGTTTTAGTTTTAGCTATATGGTATATTACAATGATTGAATTTGTATGTTGAACAAACATTGAATTCCTGTGATAAATCGTACTTGGTCAATGTATATAATCCTTTTCATGTTGCTGGAATTATGTTTGCTAGTGTCTTTTAAATATTTTTTGCAACTATATTTGCAAGAGATATTGTAGGAAGCCCTTTCTTAACCCTTCCAAAGGTAGCTCCTTCACACTGGCATTTTTAAGAGCTCCTTACTTTAGTGAGCAGAGCTGACCATGTCACAAAGCTGAACTACCTTTGTTCTTGAATAAACAAGAACTACATTTCCTCACTGAACCAGACCTATTTCTGGTATTTTAGTGTGTTTAGAACTATTAAGGTTTAGTTTTCTTTGCCATTTCTGAGCAGGTCAAACCTCTTTATCATTCTTCTCCTGTGTCCCTCTCCTGATATTTTATCTGTACTTTGGATTTTCTTTTTTCCATTTCTGCAAGTGTCAGAACACAGCTTATAGATCAGGGCAGCTTTATTTTATTTTTGCTGAAATTGCCTAGCAATATTATTTTATTCATTATGAATTGTTACTAAACTTGATCCTGCTTGTTCCATACATGTCTTCTAACATATTGGTGTGTTGAGAGTTTGCTTTTATTGGGAAAAGAAACTGAATTCTTTAACGTTCTTCTGCCTTTCTTACACTCACAGTGATGTCCCAAATCAATCCAATGTATTCGGTAAGAAAATAAAACCCTGTCTAATTGTACTGAAATTCTAACTTTGGAGTCATAAAATATCATTTCTGTGATAATCTCCACTTTGCATGAAGATACTCTTTAATTGTTCTGAATCATGTTAAAATACTAGAAGTCCCTGTGATTTAAGAAATTTAGTCTTTAGTTAGTAAGGAACAAGCCTGCTTCAAGTATGTTAATGTGATTTCCATTATTTTATACTCTTCTTATTTGCTTAGGTACTGAACTTCTAAATAGTTTAGAAATGCTTCAGGTAGGACTGTGAAAGAAAAACATGTCCTGAAAAAGGAGAGAAGAGAAAAGAGGTAAATATGCTAGGGTTCCCTGGCATTCATTGCTGGAGGGTATAGTGTGGAGGTGGTGGTATATGGCATAGATTTATTGCTTTGAGTATCATGTATATCCTGGGTGTATATTCCAAGTGCAGTTCGAGAAATGTCTCTATCTCAGTGCAGCTCTGCTCCGGGGGCTAAATGTTTCCCAGCATTTTGTGAAATTATTCTCCATGGGTAAATGGATAAATAAATGAAATGGTTAAATATATCAATGGAAATTTGGTATACTCTTTCAAAATAAAACAATGGATAAGTCTTCCTGATGCTACCATGTCAGTAAAAGGATTAAAACAAGGAATCTTGTCAGTGGAAAATAGAAGGTGAAAGAATTGCCAATAATAGCAGTAGTGAATCTCTAGGAGAACAATGGAAGGCTTAAGTCCATATTATATATATATATTTTAGTGGGGCTTTGCCAGCCAGACCTCTTTCATTTAAAGTATCTGCAAGTTATTGGTGGAGGAAGTCCTGATGGAACAAGAGGGAGAGAGCCTGAGAAATGCCTGTTCCATACGTGTCTACCTGCATGTTTTTACAGTTTCCCTGGCTCATTGCATTTTTCCAGTTATTAGTTTTATTCTATGGACTTCTTTCTTTCACTCTGTTTCTACTTCTGAAAATGCTTTTGTTAAATCAACAGTGACATCACTCTTCAGTCCAGTTCACACTTTCCACTCTCTTTTTTCTTATAGGACCTCTTTGCCACATTCATGCAGTTGATCCCTCTCATCTTGAAATTCTTTCCTTCCTCGGCTTCCAAGCCTATATTATTTCTCCTTTCCTTCCCTCCTCATTCGCAACCACGTGTAAGACTCTTTCTGACTTTTCTTTTTCCATGTCCCTTAATAATAGAGTACTTAAGAGTTCCATCATCAATCCTCTTCTCATCAGTGAGTTCACCTGGATAGTCCAAAGCCAATGACTCCCAGATAATAATTCCTAGACTAAACATCTTTTTTTTCTGAGCTCCATACTCATATTTCCAATAGACTTTTTGGTAGTTCCTCCTCATTGATAAATGGTGTCTTACATCTAAAACAAAAATATTTCTATGTTTCAAAACACACCTTTCTTCCTGTATTTATATTTTCCTGCATTTGTTATTTTGTTTAATTGCATAACTGTCCAATGAATTGCCCAGACTACACTCCAGAAGCTACTCTAACCTACTGTCTACTTCTCATTTACCACATCTGGTCAGTCAGGAGGCCATTCAGAGTCTATCTTCTTAATGCCTCTTCTTTCCTCCTTTACTGCCATGGTTAAAACAAATTCCCTAATAAATACTTTTTATGCAATACAGGAGTGGGAGAGGAGAAATAAAGTAGGGAAGGAAGGAGAATGAATCAGTGAACACAATATCTAGGTGGCTGCCTCTAAGTGTGACTGTTAGACATGAGAACCCATCCTCTGAGATCCTATATCCTATGTTTCAGGACTGGGAAGGTGAGAGGTTAAGGAAAAGTTGGAAGAATTTATCAATGTGTTCTCATATCCTGCTAGTCAAAGATTTGTCCCAGGACTTTCATAGGCTCACACT
This sequence comes from Mustela lutreola, assembly GCF_030435805.1. NCBI lineage: Eukaryota > Metazoa > Chordata > Mammalia > Carnivora > Mustelidae > Mustela > Mustela lutreola. Next base: position 19,028,036 of record NC_081290.1, read on the forward strand.
TTTGGATCATATATATGTGAGTGTCAAGTGGGCCATAGAGGTCAACAGGGAAGCCGTAAGACTAGAGACACAAGGCATACAACCATCAAGGCCATCTGGGGAAATGCTGTCAGATTGCAAACATCTGAGGTCTGACAGAGCCATGCAGAGATAGCTATTCCTGAGTGGATCTGGAATCTGGATCTCTTATAAAACAAGGTGGTAGACACCTCTTATGAAATATTTCATAAGAGGTGTCTAGCACACTTTCTAACCCTTTGTCCTTCTTTCCTTCATCTAGTCTATTTTCTGCAGTGCCAGCAGCCTGGTCTTTTAAATTGTGAATCCTACCAATCCAATCTTAAAATACTTTAGTGATTCCACAAAGCTCGTATGACAAATTAGAAATTTCTTAATATCAAATAAAAGGGATTCGTGACTTTACGTACCTGGGTGGCTCAGTCAGTTAAGCATCTGCCTTTGGCTTGGGTTATGATCCTGGGGTCCTGGGATCCAGCGCCACATCAGGCTCCCTGCTCACTGGGGAGCCTGCTTCTCCCTCTTCCTCTGCTACTGCCCCTGCTTCTGTTCTTTCTCTCTCTGTGTCTCAAATGAATAAGTAAAATCTTAAAAAAAAAAAAAAAAAAGGTTTCATGACCAAATCTTATTTATCTTTGTAGAATTTGTAACACTTCTGCACATTTTCCCTAGGAAACAACCATGGGGGAATTACCAATATTTTATGTGTGTTTGTTGACTTGTGCTGTCATCTGCTAAGGGTGCTCCACTGACCACCATTTACAGTGGCATGGACACCACTTTTTATGTGATACGTTCTTTGCCATCTCCTCACATAACTAAGTAGTTCTTTTTCTAAACTTCTCTAACATCTGGTTCATATTTGAATATAGCATACAATAAAATGGCTTAAAAATTAGTTTACATATATAAGCTAGCGATTGCTTTCTATTCAGTTTGGTATTACCTGGGATTAGCAAAAGTCCTACCATCATCCAAATTGTACTTAATGAAGTAGGTTATATGAATGAATAAATCTTATGGTTGCCTCTGCCAAAATAATTTTAACTTGAATTTTAGTCTGCAATAACCAATCTTTACCTGCTATTTTTTACACATTTATGTGTATTTTGTTTTATTTTTCCAATTGATTCATTTATGTTCCAGTGTTCTGATTCTTCAGCCAGATTTTAAATTGTGAGAAGAGGACGTTTCTTCTACTTTGTGTTTTCCATTACATCATGCACAGAAAAAAATCTCAGTAGTCACTATTGACTTTGTTCAACAAGTGAAGGAATAAAACAAATAGTTTACCTGCATTATTTACACTGTTGCTTGCTTGCTTCTATTTCTTTTAATATCAAAAGTTGGAAGCTTAGGTAAGGAATAATTGTTTTCCAGTTCTTGCTTTTTCCAGTCATTCTGTTTTATTCTGTTTGTGAGTTGGTGAAATTAGCTCTGAAATACCAAAAGCAGTTTCTTCTGAATTCTACAAGTATTTTGGATATCAGGAACTTTTTAACACTACCTTAAGAGAACTGTGATGGTGTTTTTATACCCTCTGGTGAATCCAGAATTTTGAGGAACCTATGCAGTGATTGATAAGAATTATAGTACAGAACTGTGGGACTGAACTATTGCTCAAAGATTTACTGTGGATAGCATGTGCAAATACATGAATGATGACTGCTCATTATTTTTGATAATGAATAGAATAACATATTCTCTTTCTGAATCAATTGATACAGAATCGTCGTTCTTTTTCTAATATGTAGAAGAATATGAAGAAGTATCTCTAGGAAAACTATCATATATCTGATATATGAAAGAGAAGTAGGGCTAATATAAGGAAATGGATAGTTCTATTTATATAGCGAGGTCACCTTTTCCTTCTTTCTTTTTTACTACTTGTAGTTGCAAGTGCTTTCATTATTTAGAGAGATAGTTTTTAAGTTAGAGGAAATATCTAAAGTTAAATGCGTGATCCCTCAAATTAATTAATGAAGCTGTTGTTGTGTTTTAAAAATCTCATGTGAAAAATGAAAAGAATAATTTTAAACTGAACAATTTTTGTAATTGAAGTATAACTGACATATAATATCTTATTAGTTTCAGGTGTACAATTCAATAATTCAATATTTTCACATATTACAAAATGATTCCCATGATAAGTCCAGTTACCATCTGTAACCATATGAGGGTATTACGATTTTACTGACTGTATTCCCTATGCTGTACATTACATCCCCACAACTTATTTACTTTATGAAAGGAAGTACCCCTTCATTCCTTTCACCTATTTTCCTGCCTTCCAAACTCTCCCCACTTTGGTAACCAACCATTCGTTTCTGTATCTATGAGTCTGTTTCTGTTTTGTTTTGTTGGTTGTTTGTTGCGTTTCTTAGACTCCACATAATCATTTGGTATCAATATGGTATTTGTCTTTCTCTGGTCTATTTCACTTAACATATATCCTCTTGGTCTCACTATGTTGTCGCAAATGGCAAGATTTAATGGTTTTTATGGCTGAGTAATATTTCATTATATATATATACAACATCTTTTTTTTTTTTTTTTAAGGTTTTATTTATTTACTTGTGTGTGAGAGAGAGAGAGAGAGAGAGCGCACACAAGCAGCGGGAGCAATAGGCTCCCCTCCAAGCAGTGACCCTGATGCAGGACTCCATCCCAGGACCTGGGAACATGACCTGAGCCAAAGGCAGACACTTAACCAACTGAAACACCCAGGCATCCTAATATACCACATCTTCTTTATCCGTTCATATATCGACGAACATTTGGGTGCTTTCTTATCTTGGCTATTGTAAGTAACACTACAATAAAATAGGGATGTTTATATCTCTTCAACAGTGTTTATGTTCTTTGGATAAATACACAGATGTGGAATTGCTGGACATAAGATAGTTCTACTTTTCTTAATTTATTTTTTCTTGAGGAAATCTCCATACTGTTGTTCATAATGGCTGTACCATTCTACATTCCTGCCAATAATGTATGAGAGTTCCTAAAATAAGATAATTTTTAAAAAGGACAAATTTGTCCCATCTTTCTTGCTTCTGTGTTGCCTAAAACACACCAAGTAAATAGGAAAATTTCTCTTTTACTTTATCTCTTCCCTTCTCACTTTTCTTGTTTTCCCCTTGTCTTCTCTGGGAATAAGATTGATTTAGGGCAGCTTAGGGAAAATGGGGAATAAAAAGCTATCCGAAAAAACATCATTCTCTTTTAAATCCTGAATTGATTCCAATGTGTCACGCTTATTTTATTTCTTTACTCATTATTTCTATTACTAGCTAGTCGTCATTAATTCATTATTAATTTTGAATGTTCCTTCATGCAAGAGGTATATATTCTCCTTGTTTTCTTTAGAAGTCTTAGTGCTTAGAGGAAGGAAATTTGGTCTGGTACCCTGGAAGTCTACCTCAGTGTTTTAATCAGGAAATAGGTAGTTCTGACTTGGACTGAAATAAGGCTTGCCACAAATGGTTTCTGGTTAATGCTGGAAGAGTAGGCAAACTTATTTCTGCCTCCGCAACTACTAAACATTAGGAAAGATAACATTTGTATGTGTAATAGCTCTCATTGATGAAGAGGTCTATAGTGGAATTTAACAATATTTGTTATTATGTTGTGACACCCATATTAAGATTACTTAAATAATAATGATCTCACATGAATGGTTTAATAAAAATAAAAGCAGATATGAGTTTTAAGGTGTGAGTGTATCTTACTAACTACTGGCATGGGCCAAAAGAAAATCATTAAAAATGTGTAATTGAGAAGTCATTGAATCTACTTCAACTAGATTGGTTTTCAGTTGCTAAGTAATTTACTTTTGAGGCCAGGTGTGCATTTTAAAATAAAAAAAGATGAATTACAGTGCTATTAATAAAATAAAAAAAAATCAATTGACCTTATAATAGGGAGATTAACCTGAATTATCTGGGTGGGTCCAATGTAATCATGTGAATAGTTGAAAGCAGAATGGAAAAGCAAAAAAAAAAAAAAAAAAAAAAGTCAGTCAGAGATGTGTCCGAAAGGGAAATTAGAGAACTTTGAAGCATGAGAGGAATTCAATTGATTGCCAAAGAGAGACTGCATGGAAAGCATTAGAAAGAATGTAGGCAGTGTCTAGGAGCAAAGATTGACTCCCAACGGACAGCCAGTGAGGAAACAGTCACATGGAAATGCATCCTACCCAAGTACGCTTGGAAGCTCATTCTTCTGAGACTTCCAAGGAGCCGAGTTGGCCCACACCTTGATTTCAGCCTTAGGAAACCCGGAACAGAGAAACTGGCCAAGCCAAACCAGACTTCTGACTTAAAGAAAGGTGAGATAATAAATTTGCATACTTTTAAGTTGCTAAAACAAAACAAAACAAAACAAAACAACCTAACTCCCTAAAAACCAAAAGCACGTGTGAGAACTCCATTGTCTGACGCTCTGTGTCAGGAAGTCTACACTGGCGCTTACGTAGTGAATCCCTTGCATCTGAAATCTTTGGTTTGGCAAAGATCCCAAATAAAGAATAATAGATGAAGGCAGAATACAATAATTAGATCTAAACATGAACAAATAGAAAGGCACATATTTTATACTTGAAATCTGAAAATGCTAATGAATTAACTGATCATAACTTCAACCAAAATGTGCCAGAAAGAATGAAAATCTTTCTAACACAGATGCATTCACGCATGGAGTATAGCTGTTGTGCTTACAGAAAACTTTTCCTGTAAATCAAAGATGTCTGTTTTTAGTGTTTAAGTAGTCTTTATATGATCATGAATGAACCATTAATAAACCACATAGATTTTTTTCATAGTCACAATCATATATGTGGCTTCAGAGCCATGCAAGGTTGTTATTTGACTGTAACTTCACTTAATTAGAGAAAGTGTGATGATAACTATAGATCAGAAGTCAATCTGATTTTATTTTTACCTACACTCTATTTCCTCACTAATCTTTATCATATTTTTTTTCAAAGTTTTCCATTACACACAAGTTTTCCAGAGTGATCGTGTGCAGACATTTGTCAGTATCTCTGATTAGCATTATTTGCTAAGGATTCCCAGTTATATACTTACAATCTGCTCCCTTCATTGACAGATTCTTTTACCCATGCATCATGTTGGCATATGCTCTAAAACAAAATCTACAATAAGCATTTACAAATCTTTCATCCAAAGTTTTGTTTGTTTGTTTGTTTTGCCTCAGGATGTCATCTTAGTAAAGAAAAAAAAAATAGGTATTTTTCCTTTTTATGTATTCATTATCCAATTCCTTACCTCAAATATATATTCCATATTTATCTGTTTATTACACCTCCACAACTGTTACTTAGCTAGAACCACTCTCATTTCTTGCCTGGATAACTTTATTTTTTTTAAAGCTTATTATTTTAGTAATCTCTACACTCCACTGGGGCTCACACTCACAACCTTGAGATCAAAAGTCACATGCCTTATGGACCGAGCCAGCCAGGTGCCTGTACCTAGATAACTTTAATATTGTTCTCACCAGTTACCCTAATTCTGTATTTACCACCCCCTTCCTTCCCACCACAGCACTGAGAGTGACACTTTAAAACCAAAATTAGATTATGTCACTTTGCCCTTAAAACTCTCTAAGTGACTTCTCATTGGACTTTTTTTTTTTCCGTTATAATAGCCATCTTTATTTGTAAAAATCCAGATATAAAATGTATTCTTTCAGTCTTTCCAAGTTTTCCTTTTTACAAAAACAAAAAGGCACATAAAAACCATCCCCGCTGTCATTCCCATAGACGAGGTTTTTCAGGCAGCCCTCCCCCCTTTCCCCCCATAGAGCTACACGCTTCATTCCGGGACGTCTCGATCCCCCACATGCTTCGGTGTTTTCCTACCAGGGTAGAGTTCCGAATTCCAAGACTGAAGTACACAAAGGGGGTGGGTGTGGGTGTGAAGTGTGTGGCGCGAGGCTCCGCGGCGTGCAGGACACAGGGTCTAGTAGTAGGTCTCCTTCTCTACCCAGCCTCAAGGGTGTCGCCTGATGAGGAGTTTTCGGACTTCATCGTACACGAAGATGAGAAGAGAGTAGGGGAAGGCACAGAACCACCAGGTAGGTTTGAGGGGGTACATCCTCAGGGCAACACCCATTCCAGGGCAGTAGGAGAGGAAAGCAGCAAGGGCCGTCTCTTCAAAGAGGCCAAATATTAAGATCTTGTTCTTCATCCCCTGTTGGAAGACAGAGTTCCTCCTGGTCTTACAGATGACCAAATCAGCCCACTGCACCACGACCATACTGACAAAGAAGGCTGTGTGGCAAGTGAACTCCACTTTGAGGTTGTACTTGAAGTGGTTCCTGAATAACTTTTTTTCTTACCTTGTTTGCCCTTTGTTGAATTTGGCCACACTGAACTTCTTCCAGTATTTCAACTATAACAGATTTATTTAGATTTGACTCTATAAACACCAGCTCCTCAGAGACCATCCTTTACCATAGTAGCTAAAGTAATTTTATTCTGCACCCATTACATGAGCTAATTTTCATTAAAGTACTGTATTATCTGATTATATATATTCTTATGTATGTTTTATGCCTCTGCCTTCTTGCATATAAATTCCATATTATTTAGTGACATTATCTTTTTTGTCTACTGCTTGTTCCTATTTCTTCTAACAGCATTGAACACATAATAGTCTTTCAATAATATTTTGTAAATAAATGAGTGGATATTCTTTGAATGAATTCTTAGAAGTAGAATCCCTGGACCAAATGGTATAAAAGTTTAAGTTTTTTGAAGCAAACAACTAAATTTCTTTCATAAATATTATTTTAACTTTTAATTCTATGGATGAGGGTATGTGTTTTTCAAACACTCAACAAATAAAGCAAGATTATATTAAAAATAAATGCAACCAAATTTTTGGATAAAAAAATTACATCTTGTAATTTTATTCTTTATTGCAGAGGTAGAATTATTTATTATTTGTTTTTGTGGTCTTATTTGTATTGCTAATTTATATTTCTTCTTTTGATCTAGTATTACCAATGATTTCTAACTTCAGTTGAAAATGAAAATAACCTTGTAAGTTAAAAACAAAACAAAACAGCTCAGTGGGCTAAAGCCTCCGCCTTTGGCTCAGGTCATGATTTCAGGGTGTTGGGATCGAGCCCTGCATAGGGCTCTCTGCTCAGTGCGGAGCCTGCTTCCCTTCCTCTCTCTCTCTGCCTGCCTTTCTGCCTACTTGTGATCTCTACTTGTCAAGTAAATAAATAAAATATTAAAACAAAGCAAAACAAAACAAAATAATATCCAGGTCTCACTTCTAAAAATTCCGATTTAATTTGTCCATGGTGGGTCCTGCCATTTAAACAAAGCAACAAACAAAAACCTGCTTCAGGGGTTGATAATGTTTTATCAGGTTTGAAAACTGCTTGAAACTCATCAAAAAGTATTTTGTGTTCTTAAACATACAAGCTCAGATTTGAGTCTTCCTCTATGAAATTGGGAGAATAAATGCGGGTAAAATAGACTACCAGAAGATCTTTATTATTTACTTATACTCTCTTTATGTGTGATAATTATCTGTTTGGTCTCAGCTTCAAAGCCACCCTTTCATACTCGGCTGTGTGAAGCTGGTGCTGAAACCCTGGAGAGGTGGTTTTTCTCCTTTACCTGCTGGTTCCTATTAGGTTCTGCCAGTAGGGGGCGCCGCAGGGAGACTAGAAGGTTGGAAGTGGGGGAAGAGACTTTCTGAAACTATGCAGCACTTCTTCACCGAAAGGCAGAAGTTTGTCACGGTGGAAGCAGCCCATTCCAAGTTACAGTTTTTCCAGAAACAGCAAAACCAGTCTCATTAGAGACATCCTCCTCAGAGTTCTGAATCCCAGCTCCTTAGGGTCCTTCCAATGACAGTCCAATAATATCTGAACTTTGTTCCCTCTGCAGAGATTCTGGTCGCAGTCCCACTGGACCCCATCTCCAAGATTGGAAAGGTTAGAAATTTCAGCTTTGTCCTTTCGTTGTCCAGACCCTGGGTTAGCATCTGCTTCCTGCAGTCACTGCTTCCGAATACCCCAGTGTTTCTTTTTAACATTTCAGTTCTTTAATACCTGGTTAGCACTTATTTATACTTCGTTCTCTCAGTGATCATAACCGTGTGACCTCTACATCCAGACTGGATTGCGACCGAACAAGGAGGACTGAATCATTGGCTAATTAAAATGTCTAAGGTGTATTTTGGGCTCTATTTCAGTTTCTAAAAGAGTTAGGGGAAGGAAGAGTTAAGTGGCCCTCTGATGTTGATCCCAAAGGCACAGATTTCAACTCTTTGGTTAAAAAAAAGAAACAAAACAAATGCTCTTTTTTAATAGTGATCTCATTCTAGCCACACACTCATATATTCTTGAGTTGGAGTTGCCTGGTGGGGCTCTTCACTGCAGACCAGGCAGGGTAATGAGTGACACATTATAATAAGGGCGCAGTGCGGAAGAAAACATGATGGGAAGATTATAGTATTAGAAAAGGGATCAGTACGGTGGGCTATTTCTAAATGTGTTTCTGAACGTGTAATTTCTGTTTGATTGTGTCGTCTTCTAAAACAGTAAAATAGTTATTCTTGTCCTACTTACATGATGTGTTTTCTGACAGAAATAAGAAATCATCTAACTAAAAATATTTTGAGGAGTAAGAATTGTTACATTAATAAAATATTTAAGTGTATACAATTAAAAAATTAAATTGTATAAGAAAGCTTATACAAAAGAAAGCTTATTAAGCTTTCTTTGACTATGTTTGTTCCTTCTCACCTCAGGTGCAGGGATCACAAATACAGTCTTATTTATCACCTCTCCATACCCAAATGCAGATAGACATATGTATTTTGAACCATTAACGTAGCGAATAGTCCCGCTTGAAATGCTGGTCTCTGGAAGTTAGGTACTTTGCCTCAGCTTCTTACTCTTATCCTTGAATAATACTGATACCCTCGATATCAGGGAAACAAAGTCATAATCAATGACACCAAGAACTGAGGGGCTCACGAATTTGTATAGCAGTTTCAAGGAAATGACTAAAGAGATATGCAAATATTTAGATCCAAAATTAAATATGAAAATAATAAACTTTGAAGTCTTTTGTAATGTACTTGGCATAAAATGAACATTTTAAAAAGATTAAAGATGATCATTTCTAATATTTGAAGCCATATTAACATGACAGTGTGCTAGTTTTAACTCTCTCATCGGGGTTGGATGGATGGGACAATATGGCGACATCGAGGGACCTGAACCTAAAGTGCCGATTGTCCCGTCGAGACACTTTTATTACCTTGGCTCTCTGATTTTGGCTCAAAGCCTCTTCGTTTTGTCTTTCAAAAATAAATCATGGACTATCTATTGTCAAATGATTCTGTGACATCTTTGAGAGTTTGACTAAACATTTAGAGACTGCTTTTGGACACCATTTTCCTCCTTTTCGCTTCTGAGACTTGGCTCTTGTTATCTGCAATGGATATCAGCTGTGGCTGTACCAACTGGCACCAGAGAAGGCTCATGTGGAAATATATAGAAACCTTCCATTTGGGGCACAAATTTTACCTCTTTGCCAGATTTTTGTGCCAAGAAAAAAAATATGAAAGCAATCTTATCTATTACACACCGAATATAGGAACAATTCTTCCTAAGCATAACAGGAAAAACATTATTTATTGACTCTGATCATCCTGGGCTTGTTTGTAAACCTACCTTTATAGCCCGAGGGGCACACTTGAATGAGAATCGACTCTTCCGAAACAAGAAGGGCTGACAACAGAATATGACACCTGACAGTCTCGGTCCCTTCCTGCCAGGCAAATCTGAAAACCCTGCTGCTGCCCTCCTCTTGTCCACATTCCCTTCTGTCTCTGCTCTGCAGAGGCATTGAGAGCAGCAAGCTTCAGATACTGCAGTTGTCTTGGCACAAACACTCAGATGTGCTGTTCTCTGGCTGCTCACTCTGACTATTGGCAGACGGGATGAACAGGCTGCAGAATCAACCCCATTAGTGTCAACCTAATCCCCTGTAATGGGATCCACACTGGCCAAGTTTAGGCACCATTTCCCATCCCCACCCTCATGTAGTATGTCAGCCCCGCGCAAAATCAAGCAGTTAATAGAAGGGATGATAGCATTGTGTTTGCCGCCACCTTTTGAGGAAAACCAGAACAATGCCTTTGGGAATTGGGTGTTGTACATGTCAAAACTGAGAAAAATCTTCATTTTTGTAGTGAAAGGAGATTATGGAGATCTGTTCACATGAATATTTCTAGATGTACCTTTTTTAGAACAATGCTGTTGGTGCCACTGTAATTAGAGTACTAGTACTCAAGAGAAAATGTAAGCGTTTTCAGCAGGATTGTGTATGTGTGTTTGTGTGTGTGAGAGAGAGAATGAGAGGGAGAAATACAAAAAGAAAGAGAGGAAGAAAGGGAGAGAAACAGAAAGAATGAGGATGAGGATGACTTGTATCACATTATCATCAGGGGAGGAACAGGGAGTGGTTTAATTAATGTTTGCTGCGGTGGACACTTTGACACTGACAAGATATAGCATGAGATTTTTGATGATTAAAAGTCCTTAGAATGTTTTACTAGGTGAGAAATAAAGCTTTTAGATTAAGTTCTTAAAAAAAAAAAAAAAAAAAAAAGATGATCTAGATGAACTTTTGCGGCCCCTTCCTTACCATAAGCTAAAATTCCCTTTTATAGCTCACTGGACTCCTTTGCCTACCATATCTGCCTTTCCAGTTCAGGTCATTTTGAACATCAGAATACATCAAGACACATAGAAATCTGTGCTTTTGGAAATAATACAGAGCAGCCAAAGTCTAAATATCAGCAGAAAAACAATAAATCACTTTGAATGTTGTTCACCAATGACAATGGCCTTGTACTCCCAAGACGTAAAGGACATTGAACAACAGAGAGAAGCATCACAAGATGAACAGCTTGTCTCTGCAGTCTTCAGCAGTGTCCACATGGCTACTGATAGTCATAAGCCCTTGAAATTTCCAAGTTCTGTTGATGGAGCTATGATCCTTACCAATACACTCCAGTAAACCTTGGACCCCTTCTGGTTCAGCTGCCCCTTGATACAGCACCTGTGCATGTACCTGAGGGCCTAAAAATAGCAACAGCAAAACCTACATGGAAATCAAAAGCAAACCCTGTTGTTTTCACAGTTTGTGTTTCCATCGAACTCGTTGTAAGGACACCCACTTAACATACTTTCCCTGATTTTATAGGTAGCTGCAGCACTGTGTTCTTATTTCTTTCCAAATGAGTCCCCCCCCCCTTCAAGAATTTAAAGTTTTGGAGAGCTGAGTCATATTTGCCTACATTTTCAGGATTATGTGGGCGTCCTCTGAAAGCTTTATATAATAAAGGTTTTCAATTGGGAAATATAGGGAATGCTGGACAGACTGAAGTTGCTGTAATTAAAAGTAATTAAGATCCTTTGTGGCAGACTTGGGAGCTCAGAAGGAAGAGCCACAGAATATACCTGAAACTGTCTCCATTTACCTTCCAATCCCTATGCACAGTTATTAAAACCAGGCAGAATAGGAGGAGACTTCTTGATCTTTGTGAAGACTAGGCTCAGTGTGGTCCCTCGGAGAGAATCCCAAGATCCTGTTTGTTAGCTTTTGTCCCTGGAGTTTGGAATCATTTACATCAACTATGGCTCCAATCCAGTTCAGGTCATATTGAACAAATGGGAAAGAATGAATATAGAGGATGTTTTAATTCCTAGCAGAGCTGCCCCTTTTAAGCATGAATCTGAGCATAATAAGTAAGATTATACTAGAGACTTGTATTTCCAACTTCAGCGGCCATTTCTTTTTATAAGAATGTCACATTGTCCATCTGGATTTTAGGTTTGGGATAAGAACTATGCCAAAGCATCTTGGACTCATGAGCCAAAGCAGATTATACCTTTCTCTGCCTCCAACAAAACGTCCATCTCAAATATGAATTATGGTGAAGTGAGTTAAGAATATATACTTCAGCAAAAAGTCAAAAACTTTGGATCTCAACACTTACTCCTGAATCTTTGGGCTCCTCTAGCTTGTTCTTCCCTACCTTTTTCTTTAATACCATTATGTTTGCATCCAGAACTTCAGAACAGCACAGATGTCCCTTGAGTCATCCCCTAAATGACAGTCAGGAGGCAGAGTTAGTTTTAGACACTGCAGAAGCCTGGCAAGTATTGTTATGCTGAGAGAAAGCAACAAAAAAAATGTACAACTCTACCTTTCTTTCAGACAGTTTTAGTACTTTCTATGACATCCTAAATGCAGAGTTGAGAAACGATGTATTTGAATAATCTAATCTGAAAGAGCATTATAAAATACTTCATGGCCATCTTCGGCCATATTGACATGTAATTAAGGAGAATTTAAACTAAAGACATTTCTGACTTCTTATTGCATATATTATTTAAGTACAATGATAATTCATCCCCTTTTTGGTGTTTAGTATAGTTATTTTAAAGATTCTTCCATGTTGTTGGCTGAATTAATTGTTCATTTTGTAAATTACTCAGTAGCATATACCTTGCATCTGTGATGAAAAATAAGTTTCTGCGAGTTCTATTTCTGAATGCTCTATTTGGGTCTATTGAATTATTCTCTGTCCTTACTTCAATACTTCATAGTGTAATTATAACACTAATTTTTTTAGAAATTCTTGAAATCTAGCAATGAAGATCCTTCAAATATATTATCTTTTAAAAAGGTTTTTCCAGTTAGAGGATAAATAAGTTCTGGAGCTATAATGTACATATGTTGACTATAGTTACCAATACTGTATTATATATTAGAAAGTCACTGAGAGTAGATCTTAAAAGTTTTCAACACACATATATAAATTGTAACTATATGAGATGATGTATGTGTTAACTAACCTTATTGTGATGATCTTTTTGCAGCATATACATATATTAAACCATCATATTTTATACCTTAAACTAATGCAATGTTATACATCAATTTTATCTCAATAAGACTGGGGACTTTTTTAAGAAGTGATTTTGTTTATGCAAGACCTTTGCATTTCTATATAAACTTTGAATTAGTCCTAAATTGCTACCAAATTTTTATTAGGCTTTTGTTTGAGACTGTATTCAAACATATGGATCAATTTGGGGAAATCAGTATCTCAACAATAGTGAGTCTTAAAATCCATGAACATGGTATATTTATCCATTTATTTGGGCCTCTTTTAGTTTCTCTTTACAGAGTTTTGTTGTTTTTAGTGTAGAGGCTGTGCTTGACATTCATTAAATCTATTCCTAATTGCTTTTATGTTAGCTTGTAAATTTCCTTTTTCTCAGGGACATAGTCTTAGGCTGTCTGTTTTCCACTGTAGGTAAAACAGTTACCTCATCTGTTTTGTCTAGTGTCTTATTTATTTATTCCAATAGGGTAAGTCTGACATCAGTTACTTCCTCATGAGCAGGAATGAAAATGCTAGAATAATCCTTTTGAAAGAGAAAATATTTTATGTCTCCCATTTTTAAAAACCTTGCTGTGGATCCCCATTTCAACTACAGTGGAAGGCCTCGCAAGTGTCTAGGGTCCTATACAATTCACGTACTATCCTTCCAAGCCAGCTGATTACCTCTCTTCTTGTGGTTATCATTCCATTTCATTAGCCTCACTGTTGGTCCTCAGACTTTCCAGGCAAAGTCCATTGGGTCCTTTGCTCAGATGTCCTTTCTGCCTCTAATAATCTTGCACAGATATCTGTTTGGTAGATTCTTCCTCTTCCTTCAAATCTGTATGTATATCTCATCCTCCCAATGGGGTCTATCCTGATCACCCTACTTAATGTTGGAATCTGTCTTTCCTCTGCCTGGATATACCAATCCCTCTTACCTTATTCCACTTCTTTTCTTTTTGTTGGTAATATTTATCACCTTCTAATGTACTTGTAACTAACTTTTTAAAAATATTTTTCTTTATTATCTTTCTTAGTTTAGCATAACTTCCAGTGCCCTCCCTCCCTATACCTAGTAGACCTGTACTCTATTACTGCTCCCACCTAAGTGCTAGTTTCTACATCTTTGACCTTGATAACGCCCCTCTGGTTCTGTAGAAGACTGATATATGGCAGACTGAATGTGTGGAGAAATGAACACACCAAAAACAGCTCTCAACCAACTCACATGAGTTACTCCACAACTATGACAGCTCTCTCAGGCCTTTTATGCATAATTCCCAAGGCTGTGCTTAATTTTTATTTTTCAGAATTTCTGTGCAATACTAAGTAACAACCTCTCACCATAGTATTTGACATAACAATACATCGATTGGTTGCTTTCATAGCCCTAATTCAGTTGCCTACTATTATACTTTCCAGAACATCTACTACTAAATAAATTATTTGAATCCAAATTCAGGATATGCTTTTGAGAAAACCCAAACTAAGATATCAACTGCAGTATAAGTTTCATGAAGGCAAAGATTTTTTTATTACTATTATTATTTTAATTGATGCATCTCAAATCCCTGTAATAGCATCAAGTGCAGAAAAAGTGGGCAAATATTTGTGGAATGAATTTATGAACTTAATAGATATTTTCCAGAAACATTCTCTAGTAATGATACTCATAAAAAGTATCTGAGTTTTCATTCATTATGTTTAGAATTCTGAGTGTCAATTTTAGAAATGGAAAATAAGCTTCATTACTATGTGCATTTTAAGATTTCTTTAATGATTAACAAATATTTCTTTAATAATTACTAATTTTGTATTTCTAAAGTTTTCTTGTGGTTATCCATATATTATGAATTGGTTTGTTCTTTGTAGTTGTGGGACAGCAATGTAAAATATTTTTAACATTTGCTTTTTTTTGCAAGTGTTTTTCCTTGTTTTTTTTTTAAATCTTCCAATATATTTTATATCTAGAAATTCTGTATTTATGTAGTTGGATCAGTTGATCTTTTTTTGAGACTATTCCTATTATGTACTCAAAATACAATGTTTTTTTTCCAGTATTTTGTGTCTTTTTAAATTATGTTCACTCTTTTTTGTTGTTGTTGTTGTTTAAGGTTTTATTTGTTTATTTGAGAGAGAGAGTGTGTGTGTGAACAGGGAGTGGGGGGGGGGGACAGAGGGAGAAGAATAGAGAGAAGCAGACTCCCTGATGAGCAGGGAGCCCAGGAGTGGGCTCTATCCCAGGACCCTGAGATTATGACCAGAGCCAAGGCAGACAATCAACTGACTCAGCCATCCAGGTGCCTCAAATTATGTTCACTCTTAATTTTACTGAGAATCTATTATATTTCAGATGACTGTTTCCCCTTCAATATAGAAAACTAATTGCCACAGCACTGTTTTTTGAATATATTGAATTGTAGTTTGAAGAATGAATAGGATTTAACTATGAGGACAAGGAAGGGAAAGATTTTCAACAAATGTAATCCCGTGGTAGAAGACAAAAGTGTAATTAAAAAATAGTGGAATCTAAGACCTATGAATAATTTAGCACATGACTGGAAAAATTAGTTTGAAACTCTATACTTAGTTCTGGATCCCATTTCTATTATACTACTATGTCTTTTAAATGAGCAGATGGTGCCTGTGTCAGAGATAGTAGTGTAGTCCACCAAGTAGTCCACGTGCTCCCCTGCATATCCTAGCCTCCCTTGCAATTATATTTAAGCCATGTGATTAGATCTGTACAAAGAACTGTAAGTGGAAATTATGTCAGTCCTGGTGGGGCTGATGCAGTAAAATGTATGTGCCTATTCTATTCACATTTTCTCCTTCTGTGAAACTGTCAGAGGAACAGTGTTGAAAATGCTAGAGATGGCAGAAACTTCAGCATCTAGAACCGTATAAGCATAGTCCCTAGACAATTTGTGTGGGACATTTAATGAGTGTGAAAAGTAAGCCTTTATTGTATTTGATTTCTAAAGTATGGGAGATAACTTTCTGCAGCATCGCTTACTTTGTCGACTAAAACTCTATCTAAAACCACAAAATTTAATAGAACTCATTAACATTCATTCCAAACCTATTGCTCCATCAAAATTTCTAATTTCTGTTAATGGCAGTCTGGTTCCTTAACTTCATAGGAATGATCTGAGGATTAAGTAAATGAATATATTTGGGACACTTGAAATTTAGCAACTTCACAGTAAGTTTTTGATATCATTTATATTTTTGTTAGTTACTTAGCTGCAGAATCTTGGCCTTGCTTTTGCTTAAGCCTTGTTCTAATTTCATTTGTTACCAATATATTTATTCTATCTCCTAGAGTTAGCATTAAATCAAGCTGACTTCTATTTCCACTCCTGCCACCTTAGTTCAAGCTTGACTTAGTCTATTGTAATAGTCTGATAACTGGAGTGCCTTCCATTATAAGATTAGTTTTGCTGTTATGGAGGAAATACAGACAATCAGATTTCTCTCAAACTTAAATTGTTGAGTGCTTTTCTATTGCATGCTAGGGTTGAATTTTCATTTTAGTTTCTCTGCAATGGAAGCCCAACTTACACGTAGGCTTTATTGTATATCATACCCTACAGAACTTTTTCTCTAGTTCTACTATATCACTATCCTCAAAACACGTCCTATATTTTTCTGCTTATAAGCTTTATTGGGGTATAAGCATTATTTACTATAGCAAATATTTTAAATCTTATTTAAGTTCCAACTCAAATTCTACCTCTTTGTAGGTTTTCCATGATTTTCCTAACTAGAAGAAACTTCTGTTCAATTCTTAATGTACTTTGCATCTGTTCTATATCTTTTTACATCTTGGAGATACTATGTATTTATTTATTTGATACTATGTATTTAATACAGAAACTCATCTTTAATTTTTATCACCACTTAAAGCAGCATCCTAAATCTCACAGGTTAACTATATGTGTTTCTCAAATAAATATGGGTAAAAGCTAACAAACCGTAAGTGAGAAAACTTGCATGCTGAGTTATTGAGAATCTACATTTCTTTTGCAGAATTTAATTGTTATTTATGTATTTATCTAGGTCTTTTTTTTAAAAAAAAAGATTTTATTTATTTATTAGACAGACAGAGATCACAAGTAGGCAGAGAGGCAGGCAGAGAGGAGGAAGCAGGCTCCCTGTTGAGCAGAGAGCCCGATGCAGGATTTGATCCCAGGACCCTGGGATCATGACCTGAGCCGAAGGCAGAGGCTTTAACCCACTGAGCCATCCAGGCGCTCCTATTTAGGTCTATTTTTAATTCAAATCATTGAATTGAATCCAGAGCATTTTATTAATCGTTAAATAAAACATTCAAATTACCTGCTTTTACTTTTCTACTAGGTAACATTTTTGTTGTTATCGTCTTAACAGAAAATCAATGACAGTCTCAAATTTCCCTTGTAGAAAAGTCTGGATTAAAATATATTTATGAGGGCAACATGAAATAGCAAAATTAGAAAAAAAAGACTAGAGACACTAAAGATAAATACTGCTATACTTTGAGAAGGAGGAGGAGATATGAAAGGTCCTCCAAAGCAGCTGCAATTATGAATATCAATAAGAAGACATGAAAGAACAAGAACTACAAATGAGCATTTTAAAAAGTAGAGAAAATGTGATAAATTGTAGTACTATGGATAATCACAATTAACAAAACAGAAAATAATTAAATAAATCAAATGAAAGCACTATAGTGATAAATGAGGTTGGACTTGTTCAAGAGCTCTGTTATTAGTAATTTCTGCTCGTGAGAAAAAAAATAAGGAGAGAAAGAATTTCTCTATGAAAATAAAAGATAGGCATCTATGCCCTATTACACTTACTGAAATGGTCTAACAGTGAGCTCTCCATAGGGATGAGAATCTACAAATAGGCAAATGTCTCTGAATCCTCTGGGATGCAACCTCTGTCGGATGACTGCCACTCAAGCAAGTACTTAGAAGATTCAGGTCACTGAAGAATAACCTTTTCCTGCCTGTGTTTTCTTTCGCCTAGTGTGGCTATGAATTACACAGCAGGGAAGGGGTTTGTCTGTGCTTATTAAAGACACTCAGGATTGAACACATATGGTTTCTAATACCTAAGGTTAACTGTAGTAACTCTTTAGAATATTCCTAAAGAAATAGTGACCTAGGATACTGATAATTCTTAAAAATGCACCTGCAATGGTATAAATTATTAGATTCAATTCTAGAATTAAAAAAATAGAAAAATGGACTATTGGCCTAGGAAATATGGCCTAATCCCAAACTCTAGGATTTGTGTTGTGTCCATATATACCTCTGAAATAATGGAACTGTTAGCCTTGCACCTAGAGCTCTCCAAAACTGAGCTTATTAGTCTAATCTGTGCAGAAATGAGTGTACTGACCTGTCCTATTTGGTTCTTCCTATTCAAATTAAGTTAGAGCCACAGACTTAACTTAAAAGTCACAGTTATGTGCCAATATCAACAGGCCAAAATTAATGGCCTTTGTACACTCTTTGTCCTAATGCCTATTGCTGTAAGTGGCTGCTTACATGTTAGAGTTGCTTTGATTTGAGAAAGATACAATTCAAAAAATATATACAAATTCTAAAGACACAAAGTTCATAACTTCTATGCTGTTCATAAATATTAAAAATCAATGATTTCTGGTTATTACTAAATTATATAAGTCTCCACTTAGCCTAAGCCAAGCTGCCATTTTATGGTCTCTTGGAGAGACCATCCTAGCTCTACTCCAATATCTGATACCATTTTCTTGCCTATTGTGGATAGCTACGTCTACATATTTTTACATTTTGTTACTTCAACATCTATTGAGAGTCTCCTATCAGGAAACACTGTGATAAGTATTAGATATAAAAAACTGAATAAGACAGAAAATGTTCTGTCTAAAGATTATATTTGGTGGGGAAAGGCAGACAATAAACAAATAGATCAATACAAAATAATCAGTACAATGTCTTGAATATCAAACAGAATGGTGTGCTAGAGATTAAGTGGGCAGGGAAGGCCTCCCTGAGGAGATAATATTTAAGATGATTCCTGGATTTTGAGGAGTCAGCCATTTAAATATCCTAGGATAAGGGCCAGAGATTTGAATGAGGTTAATATATTTGAAGAACAGAAAGAAAGTCAGCATAGTTAGAGTGTACTGAGTTAAGGGGAACAGTGGTGGTAGATGTGGTCCAAGTTGGCAGGGATAGATACTGAGGAATATTGTGTATACACACAATATATTCAAAGTGTCAAGTGTAAAGGGAAGCTTTTGTTTGGTTTTAAGCAGAGGAACAATACAATCTGATTTATATTTTGAGACACAATCCTTCTGTTTGCTCTGTTGAGAATGGATTCGAAGGGGGGCAAGAATAGAAGCAGAGAGATGAATTATAAATTTTTTGCAATAATCTAGATGAAGGATGAATGGCTTGGATGAGAACAACAAAGATAATAACAGGTTAAGTTCATCAGAATCACTTGGGGGATGATGAACACAGTTCTTCTTTAGACATGTTGATTTTGAGATGCCTATTAGAATCCCAATAAATATATCAGAGTCTGCAGTTCAAGCAAGACCTCAAGCTTGAATGCAAATGTTTAGAGGTCAACAGTGCATCAATATACTTAAAGCCACGAGCTAAATGAAACTCAAGGAAGATTTGGAGAAACATGTTCTAGATATTATCTGTGAACAGTGAGAAGTTTAGTGCAAGTAGAGAAGTTAGAATAGCAGACTGAGAAATGGTAACCAGTAAAGAAGGAAGAGAATGAGGAAAGGTTATGAGTTCTTCATCAGCAAAAGTTTGTTATAATAACAACTTCAGAGTTTGTGAAGTTTAAATTACACATATTTTGACAGTGCATAAGGGCATAATGTCCTATTCCTCTAAAACTTGAGGATGAGAATAAAATTATGAACAATCCACATATAAGATGTATCAGAGGAAATGAAAATGTCTATATAACAATAATTTAATGGTTAAGCATACTGGAAGATTTAAATTTTAATCAAACTGTAGACTCTCCAGTTTTTAGCTCTTATTTAGCAGAAAAAAAGTTGACATGGGAGAAAATATTCACAGAATTATTTGAAACATTAAAATGGGAAGAATTTAGTCTCATTTTTTTTTTCAGAATGGTCCATAAAAATGGATTTGAATATTCTGCACATTGAAGATGTGTAGATTGTTGAGAAGTAAAGATAGATAATGGGGTTTCATTACAATTGAGTAAAATAACTACGGTTTTTAAGTTTATTTTATTTTACTGCAAATGAAGAAATGCATATGGTATAAGTTCATACTAGAAAAATAAGTAAAATATTGTGCAGTTATTTCTTTTTTCCTAATAGCCATATTGAAGTGTGATTGACATACATTTAAAGTGTAAATGGGTAAGTTTTTTTTAAGGTTTTATTTTTTTATTTGAGTGAGAGAGAGAGAGACAGAGAGAGAGAAACAACATGAGTGGGAGGGGCAGAGGGAGAGGGAGAGAGAATCTCAAGCAGATTCCATGCCGAATGACTGTGGAACCTGAAGCAGGACTCTGTTCCCAGATGCTAAGACCATGATCTGAGCCAAAACCAGGAGTCAGAGGCTTAAGTGACTGCACTACCCAGACTCCCCTAAATTTGGTAAGTTCTGATATAAGTATACACCCATGAAACCAACACAACGATCAATATAGTGGTCATAATCATCACCCCCAAAGTTTCTCCGTGCTTGTCTATTAACTCTCTCTTCTACCTCTGCTTCCCACCCCCAGTCATCAGTCTTATGATTTCTGTCACTATAAATTAGTTTGAATTTCCTATAATTTTTCATAAATGGAGTCATGCAGCAATTACTCATTTTGCCTTGCTTTTTAAAAAAACCATAAATATTTTCGGATTTTCTATGTTGCATATGTATTTCATTTTTTAAATATAATGGAATAATAAATAGCCCCTTGTACAGATTTACCACAATGTTTTTAACCATTTGTCTGTTGGTGGAAACTTGTGTTGTTTTCAGTTTTTGATTATTACAAATAGAGTCATTTTGAAAATTTATGCACAGGTCTTTGTATGCTCTTTTACTTTTCTTGTTAAATGTCTAAGAATGAAAATACTGAGTTAAAAGATAGGTATATATTTAACATTTTAACATACTTCCAAAGTGTTTTCCAAATGGGGTAGGGACATTTTTACATTCTCACCAACAAAGGAGAGTTCCAGTTGTCCACATCTGTACCAACATTTAGTATGATCAACATTTTAAATTTTAGCTATTTAAATAGATATATAGTGGCATCTTGTTTTAATTTATGTTTTTCTAATGTTTAATGGTGTTGAACATCTTTTCATAAGCTTATTTGACATCCTCATGTCATCTGTATTGAATTGTCCAAATATTTTGTCCATTTCTTTTTTTTTTTTAAGATTTTATTTATTTATCTGACAGAGAGAGACACAGTAAGAGAGGGAACACAAGCAGGGGAGCAGCAGAGGGAGAGGGAGAAGCAGGTTTCCCACCGAGCAGGGAGCCCATTGTGGGGCTCTGTCCCAGGACCCTGGGATCATGACCTGAGTGGAAGGCAGACACTTAATGACCGAACCACCGAAGGGCCCCCTGTCCATTTCTTTTTTTAAAGATTTTATTTATTTGTTTATTTGAAAGAGAGAGAAAGACAGTGAAAGCACCAGTGAGCAGAGGAAGGGACAGAGAGGGAGGGAGAGGAAGAGAGTCTCAAGCAGACTCTGTGCTGAGTGCAGAACCTGTCACAGGGCTTGATCTCATGATCCTGAGATCATGACATGAGCCAAAATGAAGAGTTGGTTGGCCCTTAACAAACTGAGCCACCCAGGTGCCCCTGTTTTGCCCATTTCTAAATTGCGTTTTCTATAGTCATATTATTAAAGTTTGAGAATTTTTTATATATTCTGGATAAAGTCATTTATCAAATAGGTAGTTAGAAAATATTTTCTCCTAGCGGTGGCTTGTCTTTTCATTCTTTTAACAGAATCTTTCAAAGAGAAGTTTCTAAATCTATGATGTCTGATTTATCATTTTTTATACATGGTGCTTGATAGAGTACATAAGCTTAGATAAATGCCTAACACAATTTCAAAAGATTGACGTTTTTCATAGATTTTATTCTAGAAATTTGAATGTACTTTTTTAAAAATTTTTTTTATTTTTTATAAACATGTATTTTTATCCCCAGGGGTACAGGTCTGTGAATCACCAGGTTTACACACTTCGCAGCACTCACCAAAGCACATACCCTCCCCAATGTCCATAATCCCACCCCCTTCTCCCAAACCCCCTCCCCCCAGCAACCCTCAGTTTGTTTTGTGAGATTAAGAGTCACTTATGGTTTGTCTCCCTCCCAATCCCATCTTGTTTCATTGATTCTTCTCCTACCCACTTAAGCCCCCATGTTGCATCATCACTTCCTCATACCAGGGAGATCATATGATAGTTGTCTTTCTCTGCTTGACTTATTTCACTAAGCATGATATGCTCTAGTTCCATCCATGTTGTCACAAATGGCAAGATTTCATTTCTTTTGATGGCTGCATAGTATTCCATTGTGTATATATACCACATCTTCTTGATCCATTTATCTGTTGATGGACATCTAGGTTCTTTCCATAGTTTGACTATTGTGGACATTGCTGCTATAAACATTCGGGAGCACGTGCCTCTTTGGATCACTACATTTGTATCTTTAGGGTAAATACCCAATAGTGCAATCGCTGGGTCATAGGGCAGTTCTATTTTCAACATTTTGAGGAACCTCCAGGCTGTTTTCCAGAGTGGCAGCACCAGCTTGCATTCCCACCAACAGTGTAGGAGGGTTCCCCTTTCTCCGCATCCTTGCCAGCATCTGTCATTTCCTGACTTGTTGATTTTAGCCATTCTGACTGGTGTGAAGTGGTATCTCATTGTGGTTTTGATTTGTATTTCCCTGATGCCGAGTGATATGGAGCACTTTTTCATGTGTCTGTTGGCCATCTGGATGTCTTCTTTGCAGAAATGTCTGTTCATGTCCTCTGCCCATTTCTTGATTGGATTATTTGTTCTTTGGGTGTTGAGTTTGCTAAGTTCTTTATAGATTCTGGACACTAGTCCTTTATCTGATATGTCGTTTGCAAATATCTTCTCCCATTCTGTCAGTTGTCTTTTGATTTTGTTAACTGTTTCCTTTGCTGTGCAAAAGCTTTTGATCTTGATGAAATCCCAATAATTCATTTTTGCCCTTGCTTCCCTTGCCTTTGGCGTTGTTCCTAGGATTGTACTTTTTTTAATAGTGAAATTTTCAAACATACGCAATAGCAGAGAAGTGCAGGTGTTCATCAACCGCCTTTCAATAGTTATCAACTCATGGCCAGTCTTGTTTCATGTGTGCTCCTTTCCTCTTCCTCATACTCCTAAGTTATTAACATTTTTAAAGCAAATTGTTGAATTATACAGAGAAGACTACAAATTGTAAGTATCTAGTCCAATACCTTTTCACAAAATGAAAACATTATACTGTATGTTTCATTGTATATATGTATATATATTCAGAATCTTAATCCAGAATTTAAATATTACCAACTCTCCAGAAGACCACTCCTGTTCTCAAAGGAATCTCTATTCTTCCAAACAACATTCATGGATTTTGTCTGTGGCTAAACTTAGATAATGAGATCATATAGTATGCCCTCTCTTATGTTTCAGTTTTTTTTTCACTATATGTTTATTAATTTACATATGGGGTTTCATATGGTAAATTGTTCATATGATTGCTATTTAATATTTTACTTTAAGAATATAAAAATTTATTAATTGATTCTGGTGTTAATGAACTTTTAGACTGTTTTCAGTTTTGAGCTTTTACATGTAGAGTGCTCTGAATATTCTTACACATTTTGTTGTTATTGTTGATTACATACATACATGTTTATTGAATATATAGCTAAAGATAGAATTGCTGGATGATTGAGTACGTATGTAATTAGTATCAGTAGACACTGAAGTTTTTACAAGTAGCTGCACCAGTAATGTGTCAAAGAATCTTGGATCCATGCATACCATATGGTATTCTGAGTAATAATTTTTAATTGTAGAAATACCTGTTTTTCATGAGTAATTTCTGTGAACTTGTTCAATCCTTTGGTCCAACCATTGAATTTCTAGAACTGCCAAGCTAAAGACTGGATCCTTAAGTGAAGAAACTGACCAAAGCCCTTGTACTTCCTGATGTTTCAAAAGAGTGTTAATTTGGTCTCCCTAGATATTTTTTGGTTCATTTCATTATAACTGCAACAGGCCTAAAACAAAACAAAGCAAAAAAAACAAAACAAAACAAAACAAAGTAGTATCCTAAAGCCTGGTACATAGATGCACAATAAATGTAATTCTCCTCCATTCTATTACAGTAATCTTTTTACAATTTCCTTTAGCATTTTCATTATTGTTAACATCTAGCCTTTTATAAAAAGTGCTTCCATGGCCACGGCTTTAGTTCCATCTAGACAAAAAGTAGAAATCCATTGCCATGTAACTCTTTAAGCTTCAATGACAAATCAATACCACATCTCTATGAAACAAGTATATTTTAACAGTGTTTTCACAAAGAACCTGACCTACCCCGTCTTTATGTAAGTTTGGGACCAATCCAAATAGCAGTATAGATTTGTGTAAAATGTTCCCATGTCCAGAAATACTGCTAGAGGCGTTGAAATGAACTCATAATAATAAAATAATTAAAAAAATCATTTTGAAAATTTGAATAACTCACTGTTGCTATTGCAGATACACCAGGTAATGATTCATGGTTTTAAGCATAATGAATAAAATTATTTGAATTGAACATTGGCTTATCTTATACGTAACTAGGTATTATTTAAAAACCATTACATGGGGCTCTTGGTTGGCTCAGTCAGGTTAAGTGTCTGCCTTTTTCTCAGGTAATGATCCCAAGGTCTTGGGATTAAGTCCTACATTGGGCTCTTGCTCAGCACGGAGACTGCTTCTCCCTCTCCCTCTGCCTGCCACTCCTCCTTGTGTGTGGCTTGTGCGTGCTCCCCCCCACCTCTCTCTCTCTCTGTCCAATAAATAAAATCTTTAAAAGAATTAAAAGAAATAAAAACCATTACATTTTTGGGTGTTCATGCCTGTCTGGATTCTATATTTATTCAGGTTAACTGACAGAAGGCCAGAGAACCCAGTGAACACAGTAGCAGTATAGTATAGTCTAGTGTTCGGTACGACTTACTGCCACTTGTGAATAAATGTTTTCACATTGGATAATGAAAGGCTAAATTGATTACGGGTTATAAACCAATTAGGTGGCCCTGAAGTGATTAAGGAATACAAGAGTAGAGTAGAAACAAAAATGAGGCCTGATTTGCACATAAATAATGTAACCAAAGAGATATAAAAAGTAAAGCCACTTATTCTTGTTCTCAAGTCGTTCATTAATTTATATTTAGTCCTCTACACAAACCTATTACTAAGCAAAGGGCAAATGATGGAACTTGATACTTTGATATTTATTGATCCCAAGGAAGTACTAATTATTGCTGGAGATACTCTTTTTTTAAAAATGTTATTTATTTAATTGACAGAGAGAGAGAGATCACAAGTAGGCAGAGAGGCAGGCAGAGAGAGAGGGGGAAGCAGGCTCCCCGCTGAGCAGAGACCCTGATGTAGAGCTTGATCCCAGGACTCTGAGACCATGACCTGAGCCAAAGGCAGAGGCTTAGCCCACTGAGCCACCCAGGCGCCCCGGAGATATTCTTAGAGGAGAAAAGGAAATTAAGAAACAAGTCCTCTGAGAGTTTATACTTGGTCATGCATAGTATGTGTTTATTACAGGTGGAAATTTAGAATATGTGCAAAACAAGGGTTTCTGAAGTGTTCAGTCTAACATTCATTTTATTGTATTTTTAATGAGATAGATCAACTATTGCACTATAGTTAGTATTTAACCAAATCTTCTTAAGTCTTATAATTGAGTCTGTGCTGTGAGAATGCTTGCCATTTCTGTATAAGAGCTGCTCAGTAGTCTAGTTATTACCTATAGAATCATTCCTTTTCTTGTACAGTTCCTGTGCAACTAAATACAGATCCCTTATCTTCATAGCTGGATATTTGGATATAAAGTGTTTAGGATAGTGGTTCAGACGTTTGTATTTTTTTAAAAAAGCTCCATTGAGAATCCTGATTCAAAGAACTAGTTTTCCATTCAATTCACTTTTATTTCTGTGCCTGCCCCATGTCTGTGGCAATAAATTCTAGCATCTACACACCAGAATTATTGTTCTCTTCTTCCTTGGCAGACAGATTGCATTTCTTAGCCTTCTTTACAGTTAGGTATGACCATGTGGCTGAGTTCTAGCCAATATGGTGTGAGCGGAAGTGATTTGTGATTTCTACAAAAAAAGATCTTTCTATTAAGGCTTACATGCTCTTCCTTTTTTGTCAGTTGGATGCTTTTTCCATGACCAGCTTTTATAGCCGTGAGTTGAAGGTTCCAGACACACCATCAATCCACATCCCTAGATCAATGTGTGGAGGAGAACATTTCTGCTGACATAGAAATTCCCTGTGAGCAACAAACAAATTTGTGCTGTGTTTGAAACATTATTTAAATGTGGAACTATTTGTTATAACTAACCAGCTCTAAATAATAACCAAACAATGTACTAGTTACTAAAATATGTAAGAGAAGGCATCCATATCTTGAAATAGTTTTGTGATTTTTTAAAAAAGATTTTATTTATTTATTTGACAGAGATCGCAAGTAGGCAGAGAGGAGGCACAGAGAGGGAAGGGGGAGAAGCATGCTCCCTGACAAGCAGAGAGCCTGATGAGGGGGCTCGATCCCAGGACCCTGCAATCATGACCTGAGCCAAAGGCAGAGGCTTTAACCCACTGAGTCACCCAGGTGCCCCTAGTTTTGTGCTTTTAAAGAAATGTTTCATTATATTAAAAAGGTACACATTAAAATAAATCTTACAGAAAATTCCTGATTACTTCACCAATGTGGGCAGCTCAAATATACCAAAACATTATTTAAAAATAAGTTTATACTTCTCTATGACACCAAGGGACAACATTATAATTAGGGATTAGATAAAGTTCCAAATAAAGAAAAACAACTTCTAAAATTCAGCTATGTCAAAAAATTGAATGAATGCCCACAGTGGCAGTGGTGGTAGTGGGGGTGGGGGGTCACCTTAACAGATGTGGAGCCACACAAAGTTTATAATACCCATGAATGGGCATTTAGCTGTCACATGACTATTAATAGACTCCTGAGATTATAAAGTACAAATGGACCTGCCAGAATATTATTTACATGTTAGGATTTTCCAGAGTCATTACAATCTCAATATCTCATTTATAAAACTGGTATTGAAAAGCATTTATCACATGAACAGGTAATGAAGATTAACTAACAATGAGGATTAACTAACTAAAAAAATACTGAAGCTTAAAAATGCCAAGTAATTTAAATGATTTAAAATATCTGCAGGGGCGCCTGGGTGGCTCAGTGGGTTAAAGCCTCTGCCTTCGGCTCAGGGCATGATCCCAGGGTCCTGGGATCTAGCCCCACATCGGGCTCTCTGCCCAGCGGGGAGCCTGCTTCCTTCTCTCTCTCTCCCTGCCTCTCTGCCTACCTGTGATCTCTGTCAAATAAATAAATAAAATCTTTAAAAAAAAATCTGCAAACTATAAGTTTTTTAAAATTTGTTAAACATTATGTAATTATATGGTTTGATATAATTTTACCAAGAGATACTAAATTTATTTGATTTTATTGTTACTGTAAGTAACAATGCCAGATAAAACAAGAAATAGCTCATATTTTATAGTAGGAACAGTGAATTTACATTTTTCTTACTGAGTTTAGATAGAATCTCCTCCTTTAGGACAATGGAAAAATGGGATTAAAAGGATTCTCTTTCCCTCCCCAATCTCCTTTTTAAAAAACGACCACCTCTATAGACTAAATTAATCATTAATAGGATTTGGAATGGCAAGTTCTTTCCTTTTATGATCAGAAAAACAGACATTATTTGAGATGTGGCCTTTAGCCTGGTGTTCTTAGGGACATGTGGTGATCTGTAGACAAATGTGGAATAATGACAACTCTTATTCCTGAAGTCATCATTCCAATTATCTCTTCCTTTGGTGGTTTACCTGGTTATTTACCATGCAACTCTCCCATTTCCAATGACTCAGTATTATTTGTTAATTTTTGTGACATTAACAGGTGCCACCCACAGGAAAAAATAAGAATAATATTTCTCTCTCAGAAATCAGTAAATAAAGTCAATGCTGTGTTAAAAACTTTTCTTGGCCTAACATGCTTTAAGTTCCCCATTTGCCTTTGGCTGTTAAAATGTTACACAAAACAGCAGGCTAAATAAGACAGATTTCCGAGGAGCTGAGCTATAAATATCTTGACATATTACTTGATGAAGGTAAATAGTATCATTTTCTACTTTATTAACTTCATGTGATATACACTCTGATCTTAAAAAATTATTATATTTGGAAGAGAGAAGAGATAGCTTGTTCAGAATCCTCTCTACCTATAATTTATTGGGCCTTTGGTGACTCCTATGCATCTCAAATTCTGATCTGCTAATATTATCTAGTATTTGGCTAATGGGGTATAATTTGTTTTTTCTTTATCTAAAAATGTGACAAAAGAGGACTAAGAGATGTCTTTCCAAAGGGCAATGGGATTTATGAATCATCAAATAGGAAAATCAGCTCGCTTTCTGTCTTTCTCTTTCTTTTCTTTTCTCTCTCTCTCTCTCTCCTTTCTCTCTCTCTTTTCTTTCTTGGCAGCAATCCATTTCTATTTTAAGATTGTCATTATCCTAGATCTGTCATAGTTTTTCTTCTTATTGTAACTTCTGTCATTTCCAAGCAATGTGTGAATTTGACCTTGACATTGTTAATCCTGGCTGTGCTTTGCCACAACTTTATCTTCATTTCCTCCCTCATAGCCTCAGTAAATAGACTGTGATTAATCAGGCAACAGCATAATTTTCAGCTCATATTTTTCGAGCCTAAGCAATCAGATTACTTTTTATATCTTTGGGAATTATTAAACAGGATGCCCATTAATATTAGTGAATATGTGTAGCATTTTTCCTTACCAAGGACACTGAGTATATATTTTCTGTAAGATAGTTTCTCTAGATCGGTGGTCCTCATCATTTAGTATTTTCTGCAGAAACACAGTTAACAGCTCATACTCTCATGATCAACATATTCCCATGGAGTTACAGGGGAGGACTTCCAATCACCCATATCAGTCCATTCATCCTACTCATTCATGAATTCCCAACTAAAAGGCAGTGAATTACTATTATAGGAATAACTACAAATAGCTTTATTTAAACACTTTTTTTACAAAGTAAATTATTTGGGAAAAGTAATGCTTTGAATATCATCAGTAAATAATCAGTTAACACAGCCCTCTAATACCAGTGTAGCATACCAGTACCTTACTCGTGGTTGAGAGTTGTGGCTCTAGATGGTATCTAAGATTATAGACCTAGACTCAACACTGAAAACTCGAGACTGGTCAAATGGCTACCAATGCACACCTCTTTTATATAATCTGCTGTTATGAAATTAGAAATGGTTCCTGTTAGGAAAGTAGGGAAAGGAGAAGTCCAGTTCCTAGATTTCTTAGTGATATCAGTAAAGTAATGAAAGAATATGGACACATTATGCTGTTGTTTTTGTTCATACTATGGCTTTAAATTCTCAAAATGAAAGAATGACCTGGAGGAGTCCAAAGATGCTATGGCCTTGATTAGTAAAAACAATCAAACAAAAACAAAGAAAAAAAAATCATTTCTCCATTACAATGAAATCCTGTTTACTTAAGGAATTATTTGCCTGAAATATCATTTCAGGCCATGTATACTTTTAACTATTTGATAAATTACTGGATACCATATTTGATTAAATTCTTTTGATATTTTCTACTATACCATTTAACAATACATTGGAAGGAAAGGCCATTTTAAGCAAATTTTTGCATTCTTTTAAATAAATATTCTTTTAAAAGCAAATATGAGCCACAGAGACAACAAATCTAGGGAGAAGAGAAGGGGTTCTTTAGAAAAGGGCTTAATTCCTAAGCCCTTAAAATCAGTATGAAAAATTATGGGTATATGCACACTTTGGGTGAGAAAAGAGCTTATATCCTTTATTGGTTTTTTAAGTGGAGTTCATGATCTATTTAAAAGCTGAGGACCAAACTCTACTTTAGTATTAATGTTTTATAAGAGACAGAATAACAATTTTCTGGTAGACTGGGGAATGAAAAGGATATAGGCTGCCAAGTTAGATTGCTTTCTGGCCATTCTGACTGAATTTGCCACAACTGTATTTCCTTTTTAGTTGAAGAAAAAGTTGGACATGACACACATAATCACAAAAATTTTCACAATATCAAACACTAACAATTCCATGGCTAATCATCTTGTGGGTATTGTTCTGTTGTATCTCTCTATTAAATTGGACCAAGTTTGGCAAACTGTGGCCCATTGTTCAAATCTGACCCTTGGTCTGTTTTCATATGGTCTGTCAGCTAAGAAAGCTTTTGTATTTTAAAAGACATTGCCACAGAAAACAGGTGTGTCCTGTAAAGCTTATTTACTTCTGGTCCTTTATGGAGAAATTTCACCTTTACAAATCTGTGAAATGGACAATCCATTGAGTCTTTTGAATAATAGCTAATATTTATTGAGGGCTATAGACTGACTGGCTATGTCCTGGAGTTGGTGATACGTCAGTGATAAAAAATGACACAGATTATTTGCTTTTATGAATCTCATTTAGAGGATATTTAGAGGACACAAAAATAAAGTAGTAGGTGGATAAATTGAATAAATTATATAGTATGTTAGAAAGTAATAAATGGTGTGGAAAAAATTAAGCAAGATATGGGAATAGGGAAGTTTTGAGGGGCAAGTGAGATTTGCTCTTGAATAAAATGGTTAGAGTTGACCTCACTGAGAAGTTGACATTGGTGCAGATTTAAAAGAGATAGGTAGTAAGACCTGGAACTTTGGAGAAAAGGTGGAGCCAATGGCCAGTGCCAAGACACTGAGGTTGTGTTTTATGTTCAAGAAAGGTGAGGGGAACAATTAAGAATTGACTTTTTATATTAATAAGATATGTTTTAATCTCTTTCAGGCATAATTTATCTTAAACACATGTACTTTAAATTTTACCACAGGTAAATATATCTTTATTTTATGAAAATTCACCCAAGCTTAATGAGTCATCTGGGTTTCTGATTTAAAATGTTATCCAAAAGTGTTCTGATCAGGTGTTCAGAATCTAATCTGGTTCTGCTGAGCCCCTCAGTTCCTAAGGAAGTATCAGTATGATAAGGCAGAGATGAGAATCTTAAACTGTCACTAATTCTATGTTTAGAATAGTATGATATGAAATGAATAAATAAGATATAACTGCTGTGGACTATACTTGCACATATATGATTAAACACACAAAATATTTTTTATGTTTTTATTTAAATTCAAGTTAGCCAACATACAGTGTTATATTTTTCAAAGTATACAATATAGTAATTCAACAGTTCCATATAGTACCCTATGCCCACACAGCAACTTATTTAACCCATCCCCCGGCCCATCTCCCTTTTGGTAACCATCAGACTGTTCCAGAATCTGTTTCTTGTTTTGTTCCTCTCTCTCTCTCACTTATTTTTCCCCCTTTGTTCATTTTTTTTTTTTTAATTCCACATATGAGTGAAATTATACGGTGTTTGTCTTTCTCTGACTTGTTTTGTTTGGCATAATACTCTCTAATTCCACCCATGTAACTGCAAGTGGCAAGATTTTATTCTTTTTTAATGTCTGGATAATATTCCATTATATATATGTATATCACCTCTTTATCCATTGATCAATTGATGGACATATGGACTGCTTCCAAAACTTGCCTATTATAAGTAACACTGCTATAAACATAGGGGACCAGGTATCCTTTTGAATTAGTTTTCTTGTATTCTTTGGGTAAATACCCAAGAGTGTCATTTCTGGATCATAAGGTAGTTCTATTTTTAACTTCTTGAGGAACCTCCATACTGTTTTCCACAGTGGCTTCACCAGTTTGCATTCCCACCAACAGGGCAAGAGCATCCCTTTTTCTCCACATCCTCACCAACACCTGTTGTTTATTATGTTACGGATTTTCACCATTATGACAAGTGTGAGGTGGTACCTCATTGTAGTTTTGATTTGTATTTCCCTGATGATAAGTGGTGATGAACATCTTTTGATGTGTCTGTTGGCCATCTGTATATATTCTTTGGAGAAATGTCTGTTTATATCTTTTGCCCAGTTTTTAAATTGAATTATTTAGGGGGAGTGTTGAATTTTATAAGTTCTTTATATATTTTGGACATTAACCCTTTATGAAATATGTCATTTGAAAATATCTTCTCCCATTTTGTATGTTGCCTTTTAGCTTTGACACTTGTTTCCTTTGCTGTGCAGAAGCTTTTTGTTTTGATATAGTCCCAGTAGTTGCTTTTGCTTTTGTTTCCCTTGCTTGGGAGATATTGAGAAAGAAGTTGCTACGGCTGATGTCGAAGAATTTTCTCCTTATGTTCTCTTCTAGGATTTTTATGGTTTCAGGTCTCACATGTATGTCTTAAATCCATTTTGAGTTTATTCTTGTGAATGGTGTAAGAAAGTGCTCCAGTGTCATTCTTTTATATGTAGCTACCATGTCGTTCCCAACACCATTGTTGAAGAGACTGCCTTTTTCCCACTGAATATTCTGTCCTTCTTTCTCAAAGATCAATTGGCCAAATAAATTGTGTGCTTCTTTCTGGATGTTCTATTCTGTTCTTTTGATCCATGTGTCTATTTTTGTGCCAGTATCCTACCGTTTTGATTACTACAGCTTTGTAGTATGACTTCAAGTCCAAATTTGGGTTACTTCCAGCTTTTTATTTTCTTTTCCTTTCCTTTCTTTTCTTTTTCTTTCTTTTCTTATTACTTTGGCTATTCAGGTTCTTTTGTGTTCCATACATATTTTAGGATTTTTTTGTTCTAGCTCTGTGAAAAATGCTATTGGTATTTTAATAAGGATTGCATCAAATCTGTAGATTGCTTTGAGTAGTATAGACATTTTAACAATATTTGTTCTTCCAATTCACGATCATTGAATGTCTTTCCATTTTTTTGTGTCTCCCTCAATGTCTTTCACCAGTGTTCTATAGTTTTCAGAGTACAGCTCTTTTACATCATTGGTTAGCTTATTCTTAAGTATCTTGTTATTTTAGGTGCAATGTAAATGAGGATGTTTCCTTAATTTCTCTTTATGCTACTTTGTTATTGGTGTATAGAAATGCAACAGATTTCTGTACATTGTTTTTGTATTTTACTGAATTTGTTTATCAGTTCTAGCACTTTTTTGGTGGAATCTTTAGTTTTCTACATATAATATTATATCATCTGAAAACAGTGAAAGTTTTACTTTTTTCTTATTGATTTGGATTTCTTTTATTTCTTTTTGTTGTCTCTTTGCTGCGATTAGTACGTCTTGTACTATGTTGAATGAAAGTGGTGAAAGTAGACATCCCTATCTTGTTCCTGACCTTTGGGGGAAAGCTCTCAGTTTTCCCCCAATAGGAATGATATTAGCTCTTAGTTTTTTATATATGGCCTTTATTAAGTTGAGGAATGTTCCCTCCAAGCCTATTTGGTTGAGAGTTTTTAATCACGAATGATTGTTGTACTTTGTCAAATGCTTTTTCTGCAGCTACTGAAATGATCATATGGTTCTTATCCTTTCTCTTATTGATGTGGTGTATCATGTAGATTGATTTGTGAATGCTGAACCACCCTTACAAACCAGGAATAAATCTTACTTGATCATGGTGAATGATTTATTTTTTATGTATTCTTAAAATCGATTTGCTAGTATTTTACTGAGATTTTTCACATCCATGTTCATCAGAATATTGGTCTGTAGTTTTCTCTCTCTCTCTCTCTTTTTTTTTTTTTTGCAATAGTTAGAGAAGAATAGATATTAGCTCTTCTTTAAGTGTTTGGAAGAATTTGCCTTTAAAGCCATCTGGTCCTACACTTTTGTTTATTGGGAGTCTGATTCAATCTCCTTGCTGCTAATCAGTCTGTTCAAATTTTCTACATCTTTCTATTTCAGCTTTGGTAGTTTCTATAGTTCTACAATTTTATCCATTTCTTCTAGGTTGTCCAGTTCATTGGCATATAGTTTTTCATAATATTCTCTTACAATTGTTCATATTTCTGTGGTGTTGGTTGTTACCTCTCATCTCTCATTTGTGATTTTACTTGAGTTCTTTCTCTCTCTTTCTTTTAATTGATAAGTCTGGCTAAAAGTTTATCAGTTTTAATGATTTTTTTTCAGAGAACCAGCTCCTACTTTCATTAATTGATTCTATTGTTTTTTAGTTTCTATATCACTTCTTTCTGCTCTAATCTTTATTTCCTTCCTTCTGCTGATTTTAGGTTTTGTTTGTTGTTCCTTTTCTAGTTCCTTTAGGTATATGGCTAGGTTGTTTATTTGTGCTTTTTCTTGCTTCTTGAAGTAGTCTGTATTGCTATAAACTTCCCTCTTGGAACTTCTGCTGCATCCCAGAGGTTTTGGACTATTGTGTTTCATTTTCATTTGTTTCCATGTACATTTTAATTTCTTCTTTTATTCCTGGTTGACCCATTCATTGCTTCGTAGCATGTTAGTTAAGCTTCATGTAATTGTGGTCTTTTCAGAATTGTTCTTGTGGTTGACTTCCAGTTTCATAGTGTTGTGGTCAGAAAGTATGCTTGGTATGATTTTGATATACTTGAATCTGTCTAAGTTTATTTTGCAGGCTATGTGGTATATACTGGAGAATATTATGTGTGCACTTGAGAAGAATGTGTATTCTGCTGTTTTAGGATGGAATGTTCTGAATATATCTGTTAAGCCCATCTGTTTCAGTATGTCATTCACAACCTTTGTTTCCTTGTAGTTCTGTTTGGATGATCTGTCCATTGATGGAGGAACAGTGTTAAATTCCCCTACAGAATTCTATGATTATTGGGCGCCTGGGTGGCTCAGAGGGTTAAGCCTCTGCCTTCGGCTCAGGTCATGATCCCAGGGTCCTGGGATCGAGTCCCGCATCGGGCTCTCTGCTCAGCAGCGAGCCTGCTTCCTCCTCTCTCTCTCTCTGCCTGCCTCTCTGCCTGCTTGTGATCTCTGTCTGTCAAATAAATAAATAAAATCTTTAAAAAAAAAAAGAATTCTATGATTATTGATTAGTTCCTTTATGTTTGTTATTAACTGTTTAATGAATTTGGGTGCTCCTATATTGGGTGCATAAATATTTACAATTGTATCTTCTTGTTGGCTTGGCCCCTTTATTATTAGATAGTCCTCTTCTTTTTTCTCTTGTTGCAGTCTGTGTTTTAAAGTCCATTTTATCTGATGTAAGTATTGCTACTCTGACTATTTTTTGCCATCTATTTGCATGATAGATGTTCCTCTATCCCCTCACTTTCAATCTGCAGGTGTCTTTAGGTCTAAAATGGGTTTCTTGTAAGCAGCATATAGATGGGTCTTTAAACACAGAAAATATATTATTGATTTTTCTAAAGGGTCATGCCTGCATGATTTGCTGAGAATTTGTATGGATGTCTTTTAACTCTGCACTACCTGGTATAGTACTAGTCACCATGTGATTATTTAAATTTAAATTGTAGTTAACTAAAAGAAAGTAAACATTCTGTTCCTTATTTGTACTAACCACATTTCAAATGCATAATAGCTACATGTGCCAAGGGTTACTATATTGAACAGTACAGATTATAGAACATTTCCATAATCACAGAAATTTCATAGGAGAGTACTGTTCTAACAGAAACACTGAACATGAATATACTTAATAAAACTTTACTGAAGAACTGAGATTATAAGAATGAAGATGCCTCTAAAAACAAATGTTTCACCTAAGGGAAAAATATATAGGAAAATTGGTGAACCAGCCATTTAATACCAGATGATACTTTGAATATTATAAGCTTTCTATGAATTATTAAAGGATGGCTAAATGAGGAGCAATGTTGCATTATCACCAAATTATTCTAATAAATTTCCTGAAATCTAGTCTAGTGTTATCCTCCTTTTCCAGAAAAATAACACATTCAATATAAGTAAAGTAACTTACTATTAGAACTGGTTTGTTGCCTCTATCCTCTTTTGACTCTCTAGCTTCTGTCCTTTTAATTAGATGATTTCTAGATATTTGCACATGTTATTTACATATTAAAGATCAGAAATGATCTTTATTTCAGAAACCTTGCTGGAAATAATGTAAAAACAGTATTTTACGTTTACCTGAAGATGGTCATCCCTCCCCTTGAAATTTAATGTTCAGTGCTCCATGATAGCACTGCGGGTCCCTTAATTAAGAGAAGATAATTTTCTAGCACCATAATTGAGGCCAGCACTGGAGCAGGAAGTCATTTTGGCTTTGGATTAAAGAAATATTAAATGCTTGGCCTCTGAAAATTCAAAGGACAAGTAGAAAAAAAGCTAAACTTCAAAGCACCATCCCATAAATTGTGATGGTCTTTGAAGGAACCTGGACATGAAATAATGGTTTCACCCTCAACATTCCAAGATTCTTCAGCTACTGCAAATAAGATAAAGATTGAGTTTGGTTTTTCATATATGGGACAATTAAATGTCAGAGCCCTGAGATTTGTATATAATATTGGTTGCAACTGGTATCAACTTATAATAGAGACCACAAAATAGAGTTGATAAACTCAAGCTGGAGAGAATTCTATTTTTTTTTTAAAGGAAACTAACAATGATGGACAGAAGAGATCACATGTTACTGTTTTCCTCTTCTAGATTCATGAGGAAAGTATAAAAATATATGGCAAATTTGGGCATGAAAGGCTAGGGAATGAAATAACATTTCTGAAGGGACTTTAATATACCCATATTATAGCATTTATAAACTAGGGCATGCTACACTATGGTTCACTTTCAGACCATTGCTCAGTGTACTGAGAAACATGACCACATACTGACTGGCAAATGTTCAGAACCTGATGTTTTGATGTGGGAAAAATATGTACATTTGGCAAATAGGAATATTAACAATAGGATTGTGGGTAACTTGCCATATGTTTTATACAATGAGTTCTTATTGATCATACAAACAGAAAACAAGACAGAGCAGAACATTGTATAACTGAAAACTCTCCTTCATTTTCTAATGTCATTTTTTCCTACTTAGTTCAATAGAAATATCTGGAAAAATAAAATGCAGCGGGCTTAAACATTTCTGTTGGGTTATACTGTGGTAGGTAAATGGATGCTACTCTACCTTTGGGCATCCATTTCGAGGTGTATCTGAAATGTTTATATTGTTAATATGTCCAAAGTTTCCCAGGTGAAGAGTAGTCTTTGAAACATAAACTATCAAATTTCCGGCATAAGGACTAAACAAAATATTTTAGCTAATATAAATATTTTCTCCCCAAACCTTGCATCTCACCCTTTAGTTGGTTAGTAAGATGCTTCTAGAGTAAATGAAATTCCTGATACTTTCACTAAAACATGCTATAGTCTGTTCTAGATCTAAAATTGGGGACAAGAGGGTAGATAGACACTCAGAAACAATTATGAAAAAACACGAAAAGAAAAACAACAACTAATGCCTTGGTAGGCTTGCACCCTATAGATTTAAGATGAAGTTGTTACAAAGTGATTTTGTTGTACTACAGAAGATGGTGGGAGAAAATACAGTCTTAATTCAGGTCGCATAATCATTTT
This sequence comes from Mustela lutreola, assembly GCF_030435805.1. NCBI lineage: Eukaryota > Metazoa > Chordata > Mammalia > Carnivora > Mustelidae > Mustela > Mustela lutreola. Next base: position 19,065,876 of record NC_081290.1, read on the forward strand.
CTGTTAAATGTTTAGAAGTCCTGCTTTCTTCCACAGCACAACAATTACACAGCAGAGCATAATTATTTTACAGTCAATTGAGTACACCAAATGGGCATATTTATGAAACCTGATTTATACTTCATACTTGCAACACTACATGAAGCGTGGCTTTACCTCCCACCAAACCTGCAGTCAGTAAAACTGTCAGAAGGACTCTTTGCTTCAGCCTCAAAGCAAAATAATTTAAGTTTGAGCAGTCCTTTTGAAATGTTAGTACTGCACTTAGCTTTTTCCTATCAAGTGTACTGCAAAAAGCAAAGGCAAAGAAAGCAATGTGGTATCTGTGGAAAGGCTCAATAAAAGTTTTATGACTTTAGTTCATGCCCTGATTCTTGCTGTGGTGAGCAAGTACATTTTTCATTAGCCTATCCCACAAAGCAATGAGACGGTCTACATTTAAGTAATGACCTTCTCCATATAAACTCAAACTTGTTTTCCTTGTACTTCGATAACTAATAATTATTTATGAAGGTTTGCATAATTACCTAAGATAGTACAGGAGTTTGGTCACAGTATGACCTTCACAAGAACTTCTTTGAACATGTTATTTCCAAGTTTTTGAGGAGATACTCCACTTCATTTTCTTTTTCTCACACAATTGTACAGTTGCAGGGCTGCATCTTTTCACAGTGATGACTTTCTGGTACTGCCAGTGAATTTGAGGAGGCCTCTGAAAACATTTAAATTAGGTATTTTTCTTTCAGATGCAAAAATATTCCAGGCTGATGTTCTAAGGCTATTACAGAGGAAGTCACAGAATTAAATAATAGGTGATTTTGTTGAATTTGCTGATTAGCCTCATGTAGTGTATATGTTTTTCTTTCTTTCTTTCTTTCTTTTTTAATATTTTATTTATTTATTTATTTGACAGAGAGAGAGAAAGATGACAAGCAGGCAGAGACAGGTGGGTGGGGTGGGGGAGGAGGAAGCAGGCCCCCCCTCGATCCCAGGTCCCTGAGATCAGGACCTGAGCCAAAGGCAGAGGCTTAACCCACTGAGCCACCCAGGCGCCCCTGTATATGTTTTTCTTATTAATTGTTTTATTTTAGCCAATTGCATAAGAATATAAAGTCTATTCATTTCACTCAGGATTGAAAGAAGGGAAATACTTATTTAGAATTAATGAGCACACGGTGTGGTCCCTGGTTTATCTGTAATTCTTTATCTTCAGTGTCTGAGCATGGCCTAATGTGGGGACTATAAAACAAGATTCCTCTATCCATTATTGACTTCCACATGAAAAAATATTATTCACTCCTTTCATAAGACCTGTTCACAGCAGCTCATGTTGATGGCCTCCAAGCACAGTAAACTAACACATTAGGGTAAACAGATGTTTTCTCTATTAACAGTATCAACCATCTGGCTGCAGGCCAAATCAAGTCTGGGGAGTAATTTCAACTTGCCTGCCTGTTAATGTGAAAACTGACTAAACAGACTCTCCTGCTAATCTTCCCGTCCTGCAGAGGATGTTCCTTCCAGTGTATGATTCAGGGAAGAACAGGAAGGAGAGAGATCATTTCAAAGATGTAATTAATTCTTAGTTGCAATTTTATTCAATTATCTGTTTAAAATATAAAACGTACAGCATTCAAGATGCTAAGATCTAAACTAAGTGTGATGTAGAGAATTAGAGAAAATGTAGAAATAAATTGTCTTAAACACTGGAATCAGGGGCAGTATCTAAATTAATCTTTAGTTAAAGAACCCCAGTCCCTGGGAGACCATGAAACTAGGTTGCCAACTGCCTACTAAAAAATAGAGGCCCAAAAGTACTGTTTGCTAAAAATAGGTAATCTCACATATTACTCATTTTCAGTCATTAAATACTGTTTATTCATATATAATTGCCTTAATTCATTTTAGTCTTTTATGAACTACTGATTCTCCTATTATGTGACTGCAATATTAATGCAGACATTGTCTCTTAATCTAACTTAAACAAATCAGGATCAGGATAAAGCAAAACGAAGTTAAAATTCATAACAATATTATTTTCAAAGATGTAAAATCTCAAACAAGACTTAGAAAAAATGCATTTTTTTGTGTTTATTCCCAGGGACTCGTGATAAATTCCCACTTATGCAGAATTTCCTTTTGCTCTTATTTATTAGTTCATTCCCTGCCTCTAAATCATTTTATTTTTCTAGCCATATTAGATATATATCTATATATGAAATGGAAAATTGAGTCTCAAGAAGAGACATCTTTATAAAGGGATGAATAATTCTTCTGGGCTAGAAATTTTCTAACTGATACTGACCTAAAAAATGCATCTTCATGTGGCTAAACCTCATTCAACTATTTCTTGCCCTGTGTCTGGACAGACTAGAGGATTGACTAGGAATTGTGTTTCAAAGAATCTAGTTGCAAGCTTAGTTCTACTGGTTTTCTAATGTTTCCACGGGATTTCTTTCTTTCTTTTTTTTTTTTTTAAAAGATTTTATTTATTTATTTGACAGAGAGAGAGATAAATCACAAACCAGCAGAGAGGCAGGCAGAGAGAGAGGGAAGCAGGCTGCCTGCTGAGCAGAGAGCCCGATGCGGGACTTGATCCCAGGACCCTGGGATCATGCCCTGAGCCGAAGGCAGAGGCTTTAACCCACTGAGCCACCCAGGTGCCCCTCCACAGGATTGCTTGATTGAATCAACTAACATAGGTGTGGTATAATGAAGGCACCAACAAAGCATGCTGTATAGTGTGGACTAAACCTGAAAAGAACAGATACAGATGTAAATCCTGAATGAGGCACTTACAAGTTGTCTAATCATTGAACAAATGTGTACCCAAACTCTGTTAAAAAATTTATTTAACTGCTTACTGTACTCTAGGTATTGTGTTTAATTCTTTCTATATGTAATGAAGAAGACTGACTAGATTCCTGACCTCCTTGAGTGTCTCATCTGGTGGAGAAATGGGTACCAGGTGGCAACCAATCAAATAAATATAACTGAACATTGAGATCCATGCTATGAAGAAGAAGAATAGAGTGAGGGGACAGAAAGTAATAGGATTTGGGGTTTGCAGCTCAGTTGGTATCGATGGATCAGACAGTACTTTTCTGAAGAAGGGACATTTAAACCGAGACTCTGAGTGGTAATGGAGGCAGCCATTTGGAAACTGACAGGAAGAGTGATTGAGACAATGGGAGTGGAATCTGTAAGTCCCATGACAAGGAAGAGTGGAGCTCATTAGAAAGTTGAATGAAGGAAAATAGGTCACCTTTTATGTAAGATTTTAAACCTCCCAGAAACTTCAGATGAGAGTCTGTAAAAATAGATAGAATATGAGCTGCCTCATATATTTGTTTGGGAATAATAATACGGTTTGAATCCGGCAATACGACTTAAGACATCATCCTTTTAGCAGTAACACTGTATTTCCGGAATGGCATAGTGTCCCAAAGTGTGCCAGATAGCAAGTTTGCTCTTGTAAGTGTAGAAATGATTATATTGTTATCAGTATTTTACATAGTATATAGATATATCAGTCTGACGTGGTATAGATCTCTCCTATGTGTACATATAAGGTTATTTTTGCAATTTATCTTTAAAGCCAGAAGGATTTTGAGAGTGAAAGTGATTACATGGGGACAACAGGTGTAAACGAACATTGTCTTTGTCAAACTGAGATAAATGGTTGTCATACATAAAATGTTGATTTGCCATCATTAGCCTGAGGTCATTATTTTAACAGCAATGCCACTGTTTCATCAATTCCTTAGACTGGGAGAGAATTTAAAGGCCATCAATTCCAATATCTTGTTTTTTAAATAATTTACTTCTAATTCCCAGAGAGAGAAAATTATTTGCCCAAGATAAGAGCTGACTAGTTCCAGAGATAGACTAGCAACTCAGTGTTTTCTTTTTTCTTTTTCTTTTTTTTCTTTTTTATTTTTTTAGTATCCCAGGCTGCTTTCAGGCAAATGTGTATTTCTTCCGCTGGAATTAGATGGAATGGGTAGAACTTTACTTATCCCATCACCACTGGCAGAGATTTATTTATTTTCTTCCCTTTTTTTCTTTTTTAAACTGGTGAGCTGTGTCATAGAGCCAACCAGGACTCACACAGACAATCCTAGAACATTTGAGAGAGGGACCAGGGGCAGTGTTATAGAATGTGGAATTAGAATGCTCTAGACAGCGGTGTCTGGGTGTTCAGTCCTTGGTTTTGGCTCAGGTCATGATCTCATGGGTTGTGAGATGGAGCCTTGGGTTGGGCTGTGTGCTCAGCAGAGAGTCTCCTGAAGATTCTTTCCCTCTGCCCCTCACCCCTGCATATATGCGTGCATGTACTCTCTCCTTTGCTCTCTCTAAACTAAATAAATTAATAATTAAAAAAGAATGTTAGCTTTGACCTTGTCATTGTTTAATTTAATAGCCTTAGGCCAATAACTCCTTATAAGCCTTGATTTCCTCATATTAAGAGAGAGGACTTGAAAAAAATCACTTCAAAGTCCTTTTTTGCTTTAAGTTTTATGAGAATAATAGTCTGAATTTGGGGAAAGATAGTTCGTGAAGAGAAAAGTGAAGATACCACAGACAGATTTCAATTTTGCCAAGGGCTAGTTCTGAGTCTGTTTCATGTTAAATCACATAGTTCCTGAAGTGGATTAGTGAGTAGGTAGATAGAGATATTGATTAGGATGCTAGTGATTATCCAGTAAATTATGCATGACTGAGTTTAAGTAGACCAACAGGATACTTTTGGACTGTTTCCCACAAGACAAACTAACATTGACAGCTCATTTTCTGGAATCATGTGGGACTACTCAGGGCTTACAAATGGGCAATAACGGAGATTTAAAAATTTAGATCCTAAAATAAAGGACAACTAGAGGACTGAAAAAAGAGGTAATGGGAATTTTTTAAAGTTATTAACATCCCAAGACATCTATTTGTCTCTATATTTTTATATAACATGGAAGTAATTTCTAAGTGTTTGTGTTGTCCAATTTAGTAATAATAATACAAGAAATACAGGTAAATTTTTAGGTACTCAGTTCTGGAGTCAAATAGATGGGTTTAGATAGTTGATTGTCTGATTTAGAGGACTGGGGTGAGAATTTAGTGAGAAGATGTACATAGAGTGAAAAGTTACCCTCATTGTGCCTCAGCTGCATTGGCTTTCTTTCCATTTTTTTATTGCACTACATCCTTTTTAACCACAGTGACTGTGGAAAACATTGTAGATTGGCTCATTCGATGCCTATTGTCTCTCTCATAGCGTACCCTCCTTTAAGCCAGAGTCTAAAATAACTAAAAACCATATTTATTAGATTTCAATGCATTAGGATTCCAATGAGACTTTCTTCCACTAAATACATATACAAATATGAGACTAGGCAGGCAAAAATAAACATTTGGGACAAATGAAAAATAGTCTTGGAGGCCTTTTATTTCTACATATAAGAAGATCCTGCTGTATGAATGTATGAGCATTTGGTTTTCATGACTGTCAAACAGCAGTCAGACAAAGCATCAGTGATATCTCTGGTGATAATGTTAGGCGTATCTTCTAGTTGGGTCATTTTGGCTGTTTAGTATCAAGTTTAGTTCCCTGGACTTCCCCCATATTCTAAGAGTTAGTAATACACTATAATAAAGACTCTTCTGCTTAAATCAACTAGAGTGGACTTTGTTATCTACAATTAAGAATCCTGAAGTAATACAGCAAGTTTGAACATTGAAAGACAGGAGAATCATTAAAATTTCTTAATACAAGATCATCTTTATTCCTATATGTATTCATTCAAAATAATTATTGAGCATAATACACTGGGTTAGATGCTGCACATAAACTGGTGAATTAAAATAGACATCAACACTAGATATGGAAACTAAAACCTATATATAGAGATATAATTAACAAGCAAATAAATAAACATATGCTTAAATAATAATTAGTGCTTTGAAGAAAATCGGTAAGATGGAGTGATATAATAAAAGAAGCCACTTAGATCAGAAGAGGTTCTCTGAAGTATGAAAAGAAACTAGGTAGTAGGAAAGCAGGAGGTAAGTATCTGTAGGTCTGAACATGAAAATTGCTTGGTGCCCTAAGATCTTCTGGTGAATTTTATAGTCACCAGCAAAATAATAGTTAAATAAAAGAGTGGTTAAATAAGTGAAACCTATAACTTGGCAGAAACTGATGGATATTTAGTCAAATGATAAAATATGATCCTGAAAACAGAATAGTCTGCAATAAAGACTTATTTCTGGTAATTGGCTATCTATATAATTGTTATATCCCAATACTGTAAAGAACCTCTTTTTTTTTTTCCTTAAGGAAAAGGGGATGTTGATGATTATCTCTCGGACAGTTAGATGCTCCAGTAAAACATTACTCAAGTGAATGTTGTACTTTCATTATAAATACTGTGACATATGTCTGTTGGTGGAAGTCCTATGATCTCATATGATAGAAAAATAAAGTGAGGAAGTAATACAATTATGAATGGCAAAATAAGCAAGCTAAAGAATGTAGAATGTAGAATGTAGAATGTCTAGTTTAACACTATTCTCTTGACACTGCCAAGAAGACTGTGATTACCGAGTTTTCTCTTATTCTTCTACAACACTACAAATTTTACATAATAACCTTTATTTTATGATATAAATTTTTCTCTTACAAGGGCTTGCTACTCTTAAAGTCCAAAGTGATGTGCGGAAGAGTCAGCAGTTAGTTCCTGCATTTAAGTAAAGTGATCTGTGATTAACACATTAGGGAATAAACTGGATCTTCAAGACTTTTGAAGGCTATTGCTATATGGATCAAGTGGTGGGAAATGTTTTCAGTGTTCACAGTTCCAATGTAGGGCCTTCAAAGATCAGGCACATTTTATTACCTTCATATGTCCATTTGCATGTGAAACGAACTCCCTGTCTAACTTCTTGGCCGTACCTTTGTCCAGATAAACCTGGCAGAACATCTCGTGAATGGGCATGCTGCCATCATGGCAGATGGACCTGGGCAAGCAAGTTCAAGAGCCAGAATGTATGTCATATTTAACTAAGAAGGGCACATTGACACCGGTGTGTGTGGAAATAGCATTTGGTGTACCTTCTTGCTTTCTATGGCCGAGGGAATATGACCCACCACTGTGGCTGAGCAATAAATTAACTTAGTAAATCTAAAATGGTTAAACCTAATCACTACAGATCTACTGCTCAGAAATTAAGGCTAGAATGTAGGCTTCTTAGAGGAGGGGAAAAAATGTAAAGCTTTGTCCTCAAGATGTTTTTTGAAGAAATATTGGATATAGATATTTCCTCCAAAACATCATCATCAGCCACAAATATTATATTGATCATTTATTCTATTCAGACCACTTGTAAGGTAGTACATCTTATAAACAATATTTCAGAGAAAAGATTTATGGTTTTCCTCTTCACAACAGCACAGGTACATTATCTGAGCAATAGTGATTTTATATTTTATATCTTTCTCTGTATAACCTATTAATATATCTCAAGCTATTCTCTTCCATTTCTTCATTCTCACCTTGCCTCTCCAATTGCCCTGCTTTAATTTATATTCTCCTTCATCAGGAATAAAATTTTGAGAAACATGTTTTAAATCATTATCGACCTCACTGCCATACTCTTAATCCTTCTGCTCCTGAGATCTCTGCCAATGATGTTATAATCACTCTGGTTTAAAACATTAAGGCCATCTTTAATATTAACTTATCTTTTATTTTCTTATCTAATTATTCTTCAAAATTTGCCAATGATAAATCAAGCCTCTTCTTTCCAGTCACATTTCTATTACTTTAATTCCTAGCCTCATCACATCTCACCTGGACAAGGCAAGTATTCTATTAAGTATTTAGCATAATGGCTTCCAAGTCAGACGAATCAGGTCATAAATCCTGACACAGCCATTTATGTAAGAATGTAATTATGTAAGTATATATACACATATCCAACTGTTTTCTTTTTTAGTCCAACTCATTTAAAATTATTTTATAGAAAAATCACAATATGTCACTCCTAAATACTTCAGTGTCTAACTCCCAAGGATAAGAACATTCACCTACATATAACAATATGGAAATATTTTGGACACAGAAGTGGAAGGACTTCCTGATGGGTTGTTTGGGGGGTATAAAAGAAAGTCAAAGATATTTCTAAATATTTTGGCAGGAGCAATTGGAAGTATGGAGATATGATTTTCAAAAACAAGGAAAACTGCATTTAGAAGCTTGTTTGGGGCTTTAGAGATAAAATTTCCCCCATTTTTATCTAAAGATTTGTTGGGTCAGGTTATAATCTAAAATTCTGAAGTGTAGAAAGTTCCTTGAAGTTGAGGAAATCTTGCATGAGGAAATACAAAATAGAAACCCAGATTCCAGAATATTTTTAGTGAAATAATTTAACAGAAATCTCAAATGAAAAATGGAGCCATTCCATTTAGCATGCTTTGGCTGTCTTCGGCAGAATATCTCACTCATATTGCTGTAAAGTTTAGAAAATGTAAAGGCTCCAGTATGAAGAAGTACAGACTAGGGCTGTCTCCAGAGTTGGCTGAGTTAATGATTTGGCCTATGACCAAAAATTTGAGTTTTTTACATCTCTATTCTATCATCCCACTTGTAGACTTCATTTTGATATTGGTTCCCATCATACTCTTAAAACAGCAATATTTTCATGAACAACAATATTGTTCATGTCCAGTGGAAAAGCAAGAGAGAAGGCTCTAGCCAAGCTAGGATAACCATTCCCTTTTTAAGCATATTTGGTCCACGTGAAATGAGTGGCCATTTCAACAATTACAGTCACTGAGATCACTCTTTGGAACTAGGAATCATAGAGATAACAATAAGTAAGTAAGTAAATAAATAAAAATAGAAAAGAAAAATATTTTATTAGAAAGAAGACAGGTGAGCAATTAACAGAATCCATTACTCAGAAAGTTCTCTTACCTCTCCAAATAGAACCCATCCCATGAGACATATACTCTTATTTTTTCACCTTAGATTAATTTTTCCTGTTTGAGGGCTTCATATAAATTGAATCATACAACATATACTCATTTGGGTATGACTTGTTTATGCATAATGTCTGTGAGATTTATCAATGGGTCTATTTATGAATTGATTTTATTGTTAAATAGTACTCTCTTGTATGAATGTACCACATGGTATTGGGTTGTTTACACTTTTTGAAATTGGAGATAAAGCTACTATAATTATTGTGAACAAGTCTTTGGGGGAACTGCACATATTCTTATTTTTGTTGGGAAATACCTGGAAGTAGAATTATGGTGTCACAGGACAAACATATGTTTAATTTTATACATATGAATGAAAAAGCTACCAAATCTGTCTTCCAAGTAGTTATGCATAATTTGTTCTGACTATCACAGCAGCAGAGACAAGGCCTGCAGCATTAGCATTTTGTGGCTATGGATTTGTAAAATAAAATTTAAATTATTATGAACTAGTTCTTCATCTCCAAATCACATGTGTAGGAGACGTGTGAGACATAGGTCTTATATACTAAGAAGAAACACAAATTCTTTCCAGGGTTGATGAATACAAAACTGCTGACATATGATATTTGAAGCCCAGAAAAGAAAGTGTGTATCTTCCTGATGATATGAGTACTCAACACTCTCTTAAAAGATTCAGAAACTGCATCTTGATTAACAGTCGGTCACTAGAGTAAAGGAAGGGCCAGGACACAGGACTGGAAGCAATTCCTCATTGTGAAATGATATGAAACTTCAGGAAAAATAATACCTTGTGAGTGGCTTGTATTTTCAATGAGTAAGGAAAGGTCTGGTTCCTTGCTAAATTATAGCCAATTATCAGTTTTACTTCCATGCTATGGGCAGTCACATTATCCCTGGTAGGTCAGCCTTTGACTCACCTGCCTGTTCTTTCACTAGAAACTGACTGATAACTTCATGTCTGTTCATGTGTCATCATCTGTTCTTCTTTTTTTTTTTTTTACATCTGAATATGCATTTAATTTTTTAATTTTTAAATTTTTTTATTATTTTTTTTATAAACATATAATATATTTTATCCCCAGGGGTACAGATCTGTGAATCACCAGGTTTACATACTTCACAGCACTCACCATAGCACATACCCTCCCCAATGTCCATAACCCCACCCCCCTTCTCCCAACCCCCTCCTCCCAGCAACCTTCAGTTTGTTTTGTGAGATTAAGAGTCACTTATAGTTTGTCTCCCTCCCAATCCCATCTTGTTTCATTTATTCTTCTTCTACCCCCTTAACCCCCCCACCATGTTGCATCTCCACTTCCTCATATCAGGGAGATCATATGACAGTTGTCTTTCTCCTCTTGACTTATTTCGCTAAGCATGATACCCTCTAGTTCCATCCACGTCGTCGCAAATGGCAAGATTTCATTTCTTTTGATGGCTGCATAATATTCCATTGTGTATATATACCACATCTTCTTTATCCATTCATCTGTTGATGGACATCTAGGTTCATCTCTTCTAAATGGAATGTTTGTGTCCTTCTAAAATTCACATGTTAAACCTTGACCCTCAACATGATGGTACTAAGAGCCATGGCCTTTTGGAGTGATTAGGTCATGAAAATGGAACCCTCATGGAGGGTTGGAAAGACCCAGTGCATTGTAAAAGAGACCCCAGAGAACTCTCTTGCCCCTTGTGCCATGTGAGAACACAGCAGCAAAGAGCTATCTGTGAACGAGGAAGTGGGTTCTGACCAGACATGGGCTCTGCTGGCACCTTGATCTTGGATTTTCCAGCCTCCAAAACTGTGAGAAAGTAATGTCTGCTGTTGAAGCCCCCCTGTCTGTAGTAGTTTTGTTATAACAGGCTGAACAGACTAAAAACTGTGAAGTTTTAGTCTTGAAGTCTAAGAGTTGCAATTCTAATACATACGTAGAGTTCCGCAAGTCTATTCAGCAAGTTCTATGTATTATCTTGGCCTATTTATCTTGCTACTGAACCTTGAAAAAATGCACATTTGCAGATAACAAGTTCTTTCTTTCCTCTTTCCTTTTCCTTCTGTTCCCTTTCTTTCCCTTCCCTTCTCTCTCTCTCTTTCTTTCTCTTTTTTGTTTCCTTTTTTTTTTTTTTTTTTTTTAAACTATCAATGATTTAAAGCTGTGTTTTTTTGTCTATATGCCCTGGTTTAATGACCTTGTAAATATAACAGTAGGTATGTACTTCTCCCTTTCTCTTATCTACTAGATATAAACTGTTTGCTCTGTATGATTCTATTTTATTTAATAGGCCTGAAATGTCCCCACCTTCAGTTAAAAAATGTATTCTTATGACTCTATACGCATGTGCTCATGGACATCCTAGTCACTGAATGAAAGCTGGTGCACAGCCAGACTTAAAAAATGTCAACTCTGTTTAAAATTGGTTTCCTTTCCGTCACGTACATGATACTAGTATTTGTTATTGGCAGACAAAACTAAACAGTTACAGGCCTAATGCAATAATTGTTTCCACTGTTTTGAATAAAACCAGTAGATTGAGTTCATTGCTTTTATTAGAGAAAAAATGGTAACACGATTATCATATTTCTAGTTTGGGATCAAGGTCTCTCTTTTGATGCCGTAGGTACTGTGGGAATTATCTGCTCTGTGAGTTGCAGTTGTTTTTTGGGTGTTTTCTATATTTATTCCTGGGGTGAACATGAGGTAGGGGAGTGTGTATCATCCTTTGTAGGCCCTTTGTTAAAATAATATTTCCTAGCCACAATAACCTTCTCTCCTACCCTTTTCTTTTTTTCCTCTTCCTTCCTTCCCTCCTTCCTTCCTTCCTTCCTTCCTTCCTTCCTTCCTTCCTTCCTTCCTCTTTCTTGACTCTTAGAAAGGTATATAGATCAATTGATCTATCCCTCTGGGGCCACCTTTCTGTCCCTGGTCACTTGCACAGGGCTTGCAATGCTCTACAGGATGCTTCCTCCATCCAGCTTCACCATTTTCACCCTTTTCTCACCCTCAATCTCAACTTTTCTCACTACCATCAATGCCAAATCCAGTCAGCCTGATTTTTCCCTTCATTTTCCTGCATCATTACTCATACAAGGTTATTGCATATTACTGACACTTACCGCAGGGAAGCAAAGGATGATTCGAGTTCAAGGAAGAAAAAAAAATTTTTTCTTTTTTTTTTTTTTGTAGATTTTTAAAAAGATTTTATTTATTTATTCAACAGAGAGAGAGAGATCACAAGTACGCAGAGAGGCAGGCGGTGGGGTGGGGGGTGGAAGTAGGCTCCCTGCTGTGCAGAGAGCCTGATGTGGGGCTCAATCTGAGATCAAGACCTGAGTCGAAGACAGAGGCTTAACCCTCTGAGCCACCCAGGCACCCCAAAATTTCCAATTCAAATAGAAACCACTAACCTAAAAATTTATCAGGTCTTCCATGCCAAACAGCATTTCTTGCTAATTATATTGCTTCATTAGATCTCAGCTTGTCACCATCTCCCTGGGCCTCTTTCTCTAAGCTGATGTCCTTTGCTACTTCTCTTACGCTACCAAATTCAGGTCCTCTGCATCGCTATTACTTTCTCACGCATCCAAGTTCCTCTTCCATCTTGGCTCACTCATGCTCAGACACTGAGAACCCCAATGTTCCTAATGTGGACTCAGCAAGTTTCTACTAAGTGTTTAATATAGTGAAAGCAATGAAAACTGTTTTCTTTCCTTAAGAGCAATGTTTAATCCTTGTACATTGCTGGCTACCTATTTCTCTCTATGTGTTGAGATTTCTTATCCACATCCTCATTCCAATTATAATTTAATCAAAGTTCTGAACTCAATGATTTAGAGCATTTTTGAATAATCTCAGCTTAAAGAGCAGTGAACAGGAATTGCATTGCATTCATTTTTTTTTTTTTAAGATTTTACTTATTTATTTGACAGAGAGAGAGAGCACAAGCAGGCAGAGAGGCATTCAGAGATAGAGGGGGAAGCAGCCTGCCTGCCAAGCAAAGAGCCTGATGTAGGGCTCAATCCCAGGACCCCGAGACCATGACCCAAGCTGAAAACAGAGGCCCAACCCACTGAGCCACCCAGGCACCCCGTGCATTGCATTCAGATTAAGTTTTCATTCAGATGGCCCCAAGTAGTTTTCTTTTCATATTTAAATATTAAACTGGGCATATAAGAAGGGGTTGACAAGTAGTATACAACAATTATTAACAAAATAGCAAATCCTCGTGAATCAAAATATCAATCTTATACTTTCTAGCTTTGTAAAGGACATGGTTAACCTCAAGGTTTGGAGGATGTAAACCAAAGGCACTTTTTTCATACAGCTACACCCCATTTTTGCCTTTTTATTCCTAAAGTCCATGATGGAAAAATATATTGGTGACTACACCAGTTTCCACCACTTTAACATGACTTGAATATCCAGGAAGATTCTTTCTCAGTCTGCTGAGCACCTTGAAGAGACATGGCAACTTATGACCCCACTTCTACAAAAACACTTAGGAAAGATCTAGAAAGTGATGAACTAATGTTAACTATCATTATTAATGAGAGGTAGTAGCATAGATAGTAGTTATAACTCTTGGCTCTGGAAAGAGAGTGCTGGATTTGAATCCTGACATGTCACTTACTACTTGCTGTGATTTTAGATGTTAGCTTAAACTTTCTGGGGCTCAGTTTCTTCATCTGTGGGAAAAAAATGTCAAAAAATGAAAACTATATTAGGACATTGTTCAGAGCATTAAATTTCTTTTTACAATGTCAAATGCTTATACTGATACTGGTATGCATTGTAGGTGTTTAATAAAAAGTCCCTTCCTCTATTTTTTGTACCTGGACTCACTTTGTCCATACTTCATGACTTTGATTGTTCAGAGGTTGGTGGAAAGTATGGAACTGTGGTGAGTGCAGTATCTAAACAGTAGTCGTGGGAGGGAACTGGTGTTGAAAGAATCATTGCTACAGTAGATTAGGTATAGATCTGCCAAGAAAACTTTAGAAAGAGGTCCTACTAGGGTATGTCTATGAAGATACCAGTGGAGGTTTGGTGATGTTTATTCAATGTCCAGATCGAGAAAAAAAAAAAAAAGAAAGAAAAAGTCCAGGCCTGAATGAAATCAATGTCTTTTATCTGGGGATCTAAGAATCCTCACTATTTTAAACAACTCATTATAGAAAGAAAATGGAAATCTTGTCATGAGAACCGTTTCTTCCCTTTTTTCTTTAGTGCTCACATTTGAAAATGTTGCTAGTTTAAGTGCATATGATGCTTTGTGTTTATTCATCATGTTCATGTTTTGGCAAATGGAAGTCATGAAGATTTTATTAGGACTTTCTGAATGAGTAATGGGAGGCCTTTTTACTCCACTTCTGCCAGAGATTTGCACAGCCTATTGCACTATTTAGAGGTGTTTGTACCTGGAATGGGTCAGGTAAACCGTGGCAAGGGTTAGACCATCTTGCTGGGAATGCTATTTTGGTTTTATTCAATTTTGTGAATCATTCTTCAGTTTCTGGAATCTGGGTCTGGAATTTGTTGGCTCTGTTTGGCAGTATGCAGTTTCTGACTTGTAATGGAGGGCTGGAAAAATATTCCTACATCTGCTGGGACGTAGGAATTGAGCCAGGGCAACTGCTTGAAAGCATTTGACTTTTGACAACATAGACCGGCTGTTTTTGCTTCCACTTATGCAAGTCTGTGAACAAAGGCAGAGAGGGAAGTAACGAGTGGTATGTGGCCTCTTATTTACTATGAAGGGACTGTGCAATCTACTGGCATCTCCAAAACTCTAGCTGTGTGACTCTGTGGATATATGCATGGAAGTTGGTATAAAACTGAGCAAATGGACAAAAAAAGAACAAAAATCTCAGCATCTTTCAGATCTTCGCTGGATTAATAGCATATGAAGCAGGACCAAAAAAAAAAAAAAAATGCATTCGGAAGAGGAAGAAAGCCAATATCATACAAATCTACAAAACCAGAACTGAATGTATGATTGTCTGTCATGCTGCTCTAACATCTTAAAAGCAATAAGCACCATAGAAGTGTTGCTGATAGGGTTTTTATCTGGAGCAAAATTTCCTTTACACTATCTTGTAATCAAGTTGCATAGTTTAATTGAAATCAGATTTTAATGCTTAGTGTACACAGATTTACATTCTTAAATGAAAACTTCAGGATGATTTTTTGATTGTGTCAAACAGGGTACTACATGAGTTACTTGTTAGTTCACTTTGCTGATGGTAAGACTCACTGCAGTCTTAAAAAACATGTAAATGTTGGAAATCTAGCTGCCTAATATTGGAAATAGAAATGGCTTTAGAATCTATTCTTTTGGTTGTATTTAATGAAGGCAGAATTGGGAGACTTGCCTCAACTCCATTGTTCATGCGAGGACATTTATTCAGTGACTCCTATGAACCAGGTACTTTACTGGCTCTGAATTTACTGCTGCATAGGGCTTCTTAGCCTGGAGAACATGACAGACTAAGAAGAAACCGACACTGAACAAGTAATTATGACAAACCAGAATGATGCATTCTTTGACAGAGGCATCAGACATGTATGTAAACACTGTGCGGTGGCTGGGGCTCAACCACAACTTCCAAAGTTTATAAACATTTTAATTTTTAGTTATTCTCCTCTCTGAGCTTCAGTTTCCCATTTCAAGTGGAGATAAAAGTCATACCTTCCTCATTGTTTTGTTGTGAGTATAAAAAAGTTAATCCCTTTGATAAGTATAGAAGTACCCAGCACAAGTCCTTAATATATATTTTATTATTACTAACTTTGATACCAGTCTCTGAAATGAAAAACATAGTATGAACATCCTGATTTCCCATAATACCTCCAACATAATAACGTCATCCATGTATTTATTTCATTAGTTTAGAAAATGCCATAATGACGTCTGCATGGATTCTAAATATTCATCCATTTCATGACTTTGGATAGTATCTATGTGCTATTTATATCTCAGTATTACATAGCTAACTCATATCTAATGTAAATGGCTTCGGTTCCTCTTATATCTGACTTAAACATTCAACATTTCTCTTTGAATGCTTTTTAGTTAGAGTTGATTTGGCCACATGTGACCAAAAACAAACAAACAAACAAAAAACAACAATAAAAACCACACACACACACACACACACACACACACACACATAAATAACAGTGCATAAGCAATATAGAGTTTATTTTTGTTTCAAGTAAGAGAAGTCTGGAGGTAGGATATCCAGGGCTGATTATGATCCAGGACCCAGGCCCTTTCTGACTTTTTCCTTAATCCTTAAAGTCTAAGTCTCTTCTACAAACTCCAAGATGACTACTCAAGCACCTGCCATTATGTCAGTACCCAAAAGATCAGAAAGGATAAGGAGGTGAAAAAGAAGAGTTAAAGGGACACTCTTGACATCTAGTGAGGAAGTTTCTCATTTAGTTTCCTCAGAACATTTATTCTTATATCTTTTTAGCCATAATTTAGGCACATAGTCACAACTAGCCCCATGAGAGTCTAGACAGTGTGGTCTTTATCTGAAGCATACATGTGTCTGGCAGAGTCAGAGTCTAATATCAAGACAGCAGCAGTAACAGTCATGGGATAGTGGAGGAGAATACATTCACCAGTCAGGCAGTCTGGATGGAGCTGAATGAAGTGGAAGGGAAGACCATGGATTCCAAAGTTGACTGCTACCTATTGGTTAGATGACTTTGCATAAGATGCTTAATTTTTCTATGCCCTAATGTACTCATCAGGATCCTAGGTATGTTTCAGGAACAAATGAGTTGGTGTATGTTGGCACGGAGAACAGAGCTATGTATGAAGAAAGTACTTATTTTAATGTATGGAAAGGCACTGGAGAAGACTGAGTAGGAGAATGCTGTTACCTGATCAAAATGCTAAAATGATCACTCAAGCTGATGCTGGAAAAATATACAGAAGGAAGAGATGTGTAGTTGTAGGTAGAAGAGTTAGAAGATTACTACCACAGAAGGAGTGATAAACAAGATGGTGCCAGTGGAGTTGTAAGAAGTGATTGTATTTAGGATATATTTTGATGGTGAACAAATAGGATTTGCTTATGTGGGCTGGCAGATAAGAGTTAAAATGACTGTCTTTTTTTTTTTTTTTATCACTATGCCATCATAACCATCATGTCCCCTTAGTCACATTATATACCACCACAATATCTTGCATATGATCAAGGCTACACACACAGTATAGTCAATTCATTTGGAAAGTCTGCTGCTCCCCTTAATGATTTTGAGGATCTCCCATTCATTTTTAGACACATATTGGCTCTATGAACCAGTATGGTCATCATGTTATAACCTCATTAATATTGTGAAAGGTGTTCTTATTAATATGTAAAGAAGTCATGTCCATGTCATTTAAGTGAATTGAATTTTAAATAATTATGTAAATCCTACTAAGAATTTAAAACCACTGTTAAGAGTCTTTGTATCTTTATGCTTTAAATACAAAGACATTCAAAATAGATAATATTACTATTAATAAAGAGTCAGTATGGTACAGTGAAAAGAATAGTACTTTATAAGAAGGCTGACTAAGGTTCAAATAAGTCTTCTAAGTTTTCTTATTTTTTTAAATTTATTTTCAGCATAACAGTATTCATTATTTTTTCATCACACCCAGTGCTCCATGCAATCCATGCCCTCTATAATACCCACCACCTGGTACCCCAACCTCCCACCTCCCTGCCACTTCAAACCCCTCAGATTGTTTTTCAGAGTCCATAGTCTCTCATGGTTCACCTCCCCTTCCAATTTCCCCCAACTCCCTTCTCCTCTCCATCTCCCCATGTCCTCCATGCTATTTGTTATGCTCCACAAATAAGTGAAACCATATGATAATTGACTCTCTCTGCTTGAATTATTTCACTCAGCATAATCTCTTCCAGCCCCGTCCATGTTGCTACAAAAGTTGAGTATTCATCCTTTCTAATGGAGGAATAATACTCCATAGTGTATATGGACCACATCTTCCTTATCCATTCGTCTGTTGAAGGGCATCTTGGTTCTTTCCACAATTTGGTGACCATGGCCATTGCTGCTATAAACATTGGGGTACAGATGGCCCTTCTTTTCACTACATCTGTGTCTTTGCACTACTACCCAGTAGTGCAATTGCAGGGTCATAGGGAAGTTCTAAGTTTTCTTATTATTTGAGTGTTTACTTCCAAAGTATTTCTAGTTCGAGTCTCTGTATGGCATTTTCTAAGGCCTTGTATGTCAAGGATTTTTGTTGTTACTGTTGCTGCTGTTATGCCACCCATTTAAATTATTTTTAAGATAAATATCAAATTATTGCCTCAATGTTATTTTCCTTTACTATTTTAGATATATTATACTGTCTTCCTATATCCACTGACCTTTGACATTCTTTGACCCTTTCACTTTTATAGGTGATCCCTTTCTGTGGGCTTGTCTTTACTGTTTTCACATTTCACATTTTCTATCCTCTTTGTCAATGTCTAGACCACTTAAATTTGGATGTTTCATCTTTAATTTTTCTGTTTTTATTCTTTTAATTTTCTGGGACTCCCGATATCTGATAATTGGCATCTCTCTCTCTCTGTCTCTCTGTATATCCTCTATGTTTCTTTAGCCCTTCCTGCTACCTTTAGGAAAGTTCATGCATCTGATCTTCTAACTCACTAATTTACTCTTCAGCAGATTCCATTTTGATACTCATGCAATAGATGGTTTCATTTGATTTACCCCATTTTTCTTCTTTTTGATAGTTACTATAATTTCTGATTTACTTTTGCTGATCTTTTCTTAGGTATAAATTTATTATTTTAAGTGTTTTTGCATCTCTTTCAGTAACTGTTTTTAATAATATGTTTTCCAGTAGTTATTTTATATTTAACGTAGTCATACACCTCAAGGGTTTAGTTACTTTGACTGATGGCTTCATGCCCTTCTAGGGAGAAATATCAGCTGTACTGTCTGCATTGCTTATTAGAAAGGACCAAAGCCAGGAATTATCTGTTTTGGTCACATGGAATTTAGGGAGAAGTGAACACTGAGTGCCAGGGTGGCTGACTCCAAAGCCAAAACGCGCCCCAAATTGTCTTGAGTGAGGTCATCATTATAAATTCTTATAGAGAAGCAGCTTTGTAGGAATATTAGCTCTAGACTGTAATCAGTCATACAGATACCGGATATTTCAAAGGGAAGTGGTGGAGGAATGAATTTTCATGGTTTTCTGGTCAGTCCTCTTATATTTCCTTCAACTTCTCATCTCAGTAGGGGGCAGGACTTGTGCTCACCTCATGATTCTCCCATGGACTTCTGTGCTTCTGTGTGGACTGCTGCTGTTGATTGCTCTGATGGAAAAGGCCTGGTATGAATTTCTAAAGTCTGTGCTGGGGAGAGGGAAAAACATAATGTAAAACTGTTTCCAACCTCTTCCTGCCATCTATGATTGTCCTGCCCTCTGGGCTGGCCCACTGGCCCTCATTCTTCTTGCATCTAGCACATACCAGTTGATAAAAATGGTCTGTGTCCCCAGGGACTTGCCATTTCTATTGTTGCTGGGTTTTTGTTGTTGTCATTGACTTTAATTCCTAGTTAATGTCCAAGTTCTTCTCTGGCTTTTGTAGCTTCTCCAGATTGATTTCAAAACAAATAAGGAGTTCATGCCAGTTCCGTTACTCTTTAACATATCAAAGTCCACAATCCTTGAGAAATCTTCAGGGAATGAATTCTAAACAGTATATCTATTCATGACAATGTGATCTCTCATTTTCACATTCAGTCTTCAATTTTGTTTTTATTTTTAAAAGACTTATTTATTTATTTGAGAGAGAGAGAGAGAGAAAGAGTGTGAGTGGGGTTGGGCAGAAGGAGAGAGAGAGAGACAGAGGGAGAGAAACAGACTTCGTGTTGAGTGTGGAGCCTAACACCAGGCTGGATCTCACGACCCTGAAATCATGACCTAAGCAGAAATCAAGAGTCTGACGCTTAACTGACTGAGGGACACAGCTGCCCCCTATTGTTTTTTTTTTTTTTTTTAAAGATTTTATTCATTTGACAGATAGAGATCACAAGTAGGCGGAGAGGCAGGCAGAGAGAGAGAAGGAAGCAGGCTTCCCGCTGAGCAGGGGCCTGATGCCGGGCTCGATCCCAGGACCCTGGGATCACGACCCGAGCCGAAGGCAGAGGCTTTAACCCACTGAGCCACCGAGGCGCCCTGCCTCCTATTTTTAAAGTTTTGCTTAAATTCCTTCTCCCAAAACAACGGTTTCCCAAATATTTTGCCCCTAATTAATGGACAATGAGAGTTGTGTAAAATTGGCTTGTAAAACTGTCCATAATTAGGCAACTTGAAAAATTAACTTTCTAAAATATAAACTCTATTTCTGTTGTTACATGTGTGAGATGATAAAACAGTAGGCCTGCTATGTGATGTATTATAGTTATATTTCGTCTTTATTGCCATGGCTTTGCAAAAACAAATACTTCACTAACAAAGTAGATAAAACAGGCTTGGCTACAGAAAATTGCAAATAAAGTTAGAGAAAGTGACAGCTCCCTGATCTCCCAAATACTGTAAAAACAATTGCTGTGAAAAGAGATTGTTATTTTTTTCTACCCATCTATTTATTTTTCCTCCTTCTTGAGTTTGTTGAAGTGAGTTTTTGTTTGATTATGAAACGGTACATATTTCAGCAATCCAAGCACAATATAGAAACTAGATACTTAAAGATTCAATGTTTTACTCTTCTTATCTGTTTCAGGAGTCCAAAGCCAATTATAATGATAATATATTCATTAATGAGCTTATCTAGATGAAGCTAATGGACATGATTCATTGGGCTTTAAAGAAGCACATTAAATAGTGATGGGAATTTCTTAATGATTTAGAAACATCCTAGGCTCAATTAGAAAGGGGGAGGCTGAAGGAGGGAAACCAGCTATGTGCTGGCTTTCTAGACTAGCCCCTCACTCTACTATATAATTTGGAAATTAACCTGACACATTCCACAGTTGTTTAAAACACATTTATTGAATGTTTTACAATTATGTGTTTTCCCTGTTTGCTTGGGTAGGTGACCTTTGGTTCAGCTTCTGCGTATGTACACAATTTAATTGAAGCTTTTAGAGAGTTCTAAGGAAATGGAATTAGTTTTCAAGATGTTGTCTCTTGGAGAAATCTAGCCAGGAGGCGTGAAGGTTCTGAGGTTAAATAGCTGTCTATGTAATGGCAGGACTATATCATTTATTTTCTCTACTCCATTTTCTTTTCTTTTCTCTCTTGCTGTATTTATATGTGTCTCTTGTTGGGAGATATGTGTTGTGAGATAACTGGGAACAGGACCAGATATGTATTGTGAGATAACAAGAAACAGGACCAGAATTGATTAGACAGGATTGGAATATAACCTGAAAAAAGTCGGTTTCAGATTAGATGTTTATTAAAGCTAAGGGATTCATTTTATATATCATGAATACTACAATCATGATATATGGTGCTATCGAATAAGACTGGTTTTAAAAATCCACACAACAAAATATGTACTTAGGAATTATTTTTAAAGCTAATGCTATTTAAAGAAAATCCTTTTCAGTTGAAACATTATTTTTATAATATGAGTTGGAATTTTTATTGCAAAAGTTATTCACAGCCAAGTCTAATTGTTATATTATCATCAGTAATACGTTTATGTGGCTACTACAAAAATAAAATGTACTTAGAGAAACAAAAATTACTTTTGCAGACTCTAAATATATTGAGATGACAGTTTCCGAATGAGGAATCCGAGGTGTGATCGAATATAAATATCATCATTAAAATAATGGATAGACTTCAATAACTGTTGGAGAGCACTTGTTTGTATTTAAATCCCCACTATGTTTGTAACTAAATCAGACATCCTTTTAGAGTAACATTTTGTGCAAAATACTCCCTATTCATTTCATATATTGGGAGAAAAGATGAAAAAAGAATGAAAGAAGGGAGAGGTGTTAAGTCCTATTTATGTGCTATAAAACTCAGCTACTGAAAACAGTGACATGGAGGAATAATCTTCCAGACAAGAATAATTTATTACCCAACGATTACACCTGTGACACGTAGTTTGCTCATTGGTACCTGACAGGAAAAAAGAAAAAAATGTTTTCTATTTTGACTCATTATGTCTATCAGCTCTTTTTAAAAAAAAGAGTCCAACTCTTTTTTATTTGTAAAAGAAAACTTTTATTAAAGTTTTCTCTTTTGGCTCATTATGTCTATCAGGTCTTTTTTTTTTTTTAAGATTTTATTTATTCATTTGACAGAGAGAGAGATCACAAGTAGGCAGAGGGGCAGGCAGAGAGAGAGAGAGAGAGAGAGGAGGAAGCAGGCTCCCTGCTGAGCAGAGAGCCCGATGCGGGACTCGATCCCAGGACCCTGAGATCATGACCTGAGCCGAAGGCAGTGGCTTAACCCACTGAGCCACCCAGGCGCCCTATCAGGTCTTTTTTATTGGAGTCCTAGAAAAAACTGATTGAGTTAGATGGCAAGAGAAGAGGAAGAAGATAAATACAGTTTAATCTGTTCAAAGTTTATCCACATGCAGAATAACAGAACTTAGATATAAATTCTATAGGAAATCCCTAAGTATGGATTGGTCCTAGGATCACACTGTTTGGTAATATAAAAGGTGAGTAAGTTAACATTCCCACCTGCAAATGCTGGTTGTTACTGTAGCAATGATGCCTTTCTCATCTTTTCAACTTCAGATGAAAATCCCAGGCTTTGGTGTAAAGTTGCTACAGAGGACAATTGTTCTTCTCTTCTCTTCTCTTCTCTTCTCTTCTCTTCTCTTCTCTTCTCTTCCCTCCCCTCCCCTCCCCCCTTCCCTCCCCTCCCCTCCCCCCCTCCCCTCCCCTCCCTTCCCTTCCCTTTCTCTCCTCCACCTCTCTCACTTCTTTTCTTTTTTTCTTCAGTTCATCATATGAATCCTCTTCTAATGTTTGAAGAATTTTCTACTTTATTTGCCTTAGTTGGGTCGAGCCTACCTACAATCTAAGCAATACCCTTCAAACTTTATGGCACCTAAGCACGACTATAAGACCTGTTACTAGCTCTCAGGGCTATAGTGGGACAGGGAAAGTGGAACATTCAACCTGGTCATGGAGGGGCAGCCACCTGTTCCCAGTTACAGATGTGCTCTGATACCAGAGACAGCATCCAATGTCTACTGGTGGAAAGTGCTTGGTGCCATATTTATTCCATAAATGAATTAACTGTATGATCATAAGCAGATCAGTTAATCTCTTGAGGGTCATATGTATTAATTTACCTATTTATAAATATTATTTATTATCATATCTCCCAAATAGTATTTAAAAAATAAAATAATGTTTAGAGAATGACTTTGTAAACCAAGAAGAAGACTAAATTCCATTAATTTTACATTGACAAACATTATTCCTAACCTCTTGGGTATTATCCCTTTATGGTAGACATAGATGGTGTGATAGTATATATTGCCCACCAACCACCACATTACATTTGTTATTGTCCAGATAGAGAAACAGAAACAACTGCACAGATTCAAACCAGAAGAATTTATCACAGGGAATTGGTTATAAAAATATTGGAAGGGTTTGAGAAGCAAAAGGGGGGGGGTGAGACTTTAGACTTTAATAATTACAGGAAGCCCTTACTGTGCCTATTGCTGAAAAAAGAGGGAAGTGTGATCCAGAGTTCAGCAATTGTAGAAAGCCCATTCTGTCCTGGATCTGAAGGTCTGGTATGGGGTTAACTTTCAAAAGATATATGATATTGCTTTGACTTCTAGAACCACTTTAATATGTATACCCATTAAAATATCATTTTGTTTAGTAAGTTGTTTTTATTAAGGAGTTTATTAAATTGTTGTTGACTGCAAATATATTTTTAGGTGGAATTCTATTTAAAGGTGACTATCATACTCTGTCTCATCTCAACCACAAAGCAGATAAGAATATTTAAAAAAAATAGTGATTTTATTTACTTATTTGTCAGAGAGAGAGAGAGAGAGAGAGCACAAGCAGAGGGAGAAGCAGGTTCCCTGCTGAGCAAGGAACCCGATGGGGGACTCTATCCCAGGACTCTGGGATCATGACCTGAGCTGAAGGCAGATGCTTAACTGGCTGAGCCACCCAGGTGTCCAAGATAAGAATATTTAAAACATTTCTTGACATTTCATCAATT
Source organism: Mustela lutreola (assembly GCF_030435805.1). NCBI lineage: Eukaryota > Metazoa > Chordata > Mammalia > Carnivora > Mustelidae > Mustela > Mustela lutreola. The sequence continues at coordinate 19,090,093 of NC_081290.1, forward strand.
CCATATGTTGGGCCTGTCTTTTGGTCAAGCTTTATTGTCCTGGCTAAGGGTTCAATTATTCTTTAAACCAAGTACTATAATACTGTCAAGATTCAGAATGGGAAAAAAGTCTTTGAAACTTAATGCTTTAATTTAACATGGTGTGGAACTGAGTGATTCCTCACTCTGTATTTCTTTTAACTTGTATCTGCAGGTTCTGACATGACTACTAAAAGAACCAACATGATTTCTCCATATGATTAAATATAGAAATTGGATGTATGTAGATATTACATGTGTTCCCCTCATACTAAAGACATACTTTATCATGAAGAACTAAATATGTACTTAAAATGTAACTATAGAGGTGACCATATTAGAATCAGAGAGAAAATTCAATTCAACTCTACTAAAAAAGTTCTGGGGCAATTATTCTTCAACACCTAAGTGAGCATCTGTGAAAAATAATCTATCTAAAATGACAATTCGAAAGTGCATTTGAGAGTGTATTTATAGTTAATTCATTCTTATGGATACTTTAGGATAGAGCACCATCAAAAATTCATAGATCAACACATTATTTCTTGATAAGATAATAAATTTTAAAAAAACTTCCTCTCTTCATATAAAAATTCTAATCATCTCTATTATACATGTTTGTTTACTTGCAGTTTAAGGGAACAAAATGTTAGTAACATTTGTTGAGTGTATACTCTAGGTGAAGTGCATTCCTAAGTATATTATATATGCTACTGGTTTTATTTATTTTTATTTTGTTTTATTTAGTAATCCTATGGAAGGGTATTAATCGTTTTTACATTTAAGAAAATTGAGACTCAAAGTTACTCTAGGAGGTGGGGCAGCTGAGATCAGAATCCACATTGCTCTGATTCCAAAGCAAATATGAACTGCAGCATAGCAAACTACATGAGATAGTCCTTAGAGGGAAAAAAAATAAAAGTGGTATTTCCTACAGATAATAGGCCCATATAATTTTTTCTTATACATTCAAGACATAAAGGAACTTTATGATATCTAAAGCATATGTATTTTTTTAATAGATGAAAAATGGTGGCGTTGGAAGAGAAATTCTTTCTTATTCTCCCACATCTTGTAATCTCATGGCAGCATTGGTGAGGCCCCTGGTTTCTTTTTTTTTCTTTTTTTTTTAAAGATTTCATTTATTTGACAACAGAGATCACAAGTAGGCAGAGAGACAGGCAGAGAGCGTGGGGGAAGCAGGCTCCTTGCTGAGCAGAGACCTGGTGCGGGGCTCGATTCCAGGACCCAGGGATCATGACCTGAGCTGAAGGCAGAGGATTTAACCCACTGAGCCACCCAGGCGCCTCAAAGTCCCTGGTTTCTGCAGAGGAGCAGGGCAAACCATCCTGGGACCAAAATTCAGGTTAATATACAGGGAGAGGAGATGAGGCCACAGGCACAGTAGCAGGCATAAAGAACTATTTAGATTATTAATTTATTTATATGTGGAAAAGTTGTAATTCTAGGGAATACAGCGATAGACAGATTGTCGCCAGCGCGACAAATTGACCAAAAAACATGAGGGTAAGAGGATGGTGAAAAGAAATTAAGAGACAAAGAGATGGGGGCAGGAGGGACACTGAGGATGATGTCCAACAGTGCCGATTTTATTCCACATCTTACAAGCATTTATAAGGCAGACCACAATAGGATGAGTAATACATCAGTACCTAGTCAGATGACTGCAAGTTTCTATAACAAGTTTACATGAACTACAAGCAAACCTCGTGATGCCGGTAGTCTCTGCTAAAGCCATTAACAAGACAATCAATCAGGGAGTGGGTTATGGGTGGTACAGGAACAACAAGGACCAACTAAGAATTCAGGCCCCTGGCCACATTGTTCCTTCTGTAGGGAGAGTGTGTGGGAAGTCACGTAGGCGAGTGCAGGACACATAGCACAGACCCTTTCTCAGTGTTACTCAACCTTCCTGTCCTTAACCTTGTCAAGGTGTCCCGACTTTGAAGGAGACACAAGTCAGGGCCTGGTTTGATCCTTGACTCCAGCCATGCTGTGGCCTCCAACAGACAGAAGTCCAGACCTGCTCTAAGGATGGAGGGTTGTCAAGAGCTTGGCTGAACTGGAGACAGTTGAGCTGCCAGGTGTCAGATCAGTTGATTAAGGCAATCAGCCACAATGAAAGTCACAATCCCACCTTCAGTCACTTACTGGGGACAGTATAAGAAAGAGGCTAACCAGGACAGAATGCTGGCTCCCACAAGGTTTAGTTTTTTCCTCATGGTATATTTCCAGATGGGAAGCAGGGGGACTTAGCACCCATGTGGGGTGAGGGGGTATCCCTAGGGAGCCCTGCCCAAAAGGCCTTTTAATGGACCTGTGTGCTGAGCAGAGGGAGAGAGAAAGGCTGAGCACTAAGAGTGGAGCAAAGTGCTTCAGGATACTTGATGCCCCATGAGGAGGTCTCAGTGAATGCACCTGGGGGGACGCCTCAACTGAAGGTCCCTATAAAGAGGCCCAAGAATGAGGGTGTCTGGGTCAAGAATGTAGCATTGCGGGAGGGCGTGGCTGACAGGGGGGGTGGGGAGCGAGGGGAGCTGAGAACTCAATGTGGCACCAGAGACCGCGGCACCGTGGCTATGCACATGGCTTGGGGCAGGCAGCTTCCCCAGGAGAACTGCCATCTAATGCCCTCCTGATTGCCTCCTCTCAGGCCTGAGTAGTCCTACACACTATCTCAGCCTAGAGCCAGACTTCTCAGGGGTAGGTGTGGCGCAGTGTTCTTGTCTCAGGCAGATGATACAGCAGACAGTTGGGAATCGACATTGTTTTTATTTATTTGAAAGAGAGCAAGAGGGAGAGAGATCACAGAGGGAGAGGGAGAAGCAGACTCTCTGCTCAGCAGAGAGAACGATGTGGGCTGGATCCCAGGACCCCAAGATTGTGATCTGAGCTGAAGCAGACATTAAACCCACTGAGCCATCCAGACACGCCCCCCCCCCCCCAAACTGTTTTTGTTTGTGTTTTATTTTATAAGTAGGCAGAGAGGCAGGCAGAGAGAGAAAGAGAGAGAGGAGGAAACAGGCTCCCTGAGCAGAGAGCCCGATGTGGGGCTCCATCCCAGGACTGTGAGATCATGACCTGAGCCAAAGGCAGAGGCTTTAACCCACTGAGCCACCCAGGTGCCCCCTCCACGCTGGTTTTAATGGAGGTGGAGCACCAGGAAGCATCAGGGAAAACTAGCCACAGAGGGTGATACACTTAGCCCCTGCGTCTCAAACTTTGAAGGACCAAAATTATAAGATCAAATAATATTTTGAGGCATTATAGGATATGTTTTCCCTCTTTCCTTTATTTAGAAGAAAGGGGGGATATAGTGGTCTCCGTGATAGTTTTTCTCCACATAATTAAACCCTACAGTGAGAAGAGGATTTACAACTAGTGTGTGAAATGAAAAGGATATTTTTTCTTGCCTAGAAAAAAGTCACTCTGGGTAGTGGAAGAATGGAAGGGAGAGTCCATGGAGATAGGAGGCCCTAGAATAGAGAGGCAGCAAAGCCCAGGACAGGGGTAGTGGAAGGGGTCATCTCAGAATCCGAGGCAGCCATGGTCATGATTTCCCTGCCACAGTCATAATGCAGAAGAGTTAATATAGCCAACTGATGACAGAGCACCTTATATCCCCAGCCTCCTCTGTTAACCAAGAGTCTGCCGCCACAGATGGCTCTAGGCCACATTGCTGGTGTAGGGGTGAGAAGGAGAACGTGTTTAGCCCTCTAAGCAGAATAGATTTGGAGTGAGCCATTAAGCTGAGTTGGAGAAAATTAAATTCTAATGTGAGCTAAGATTCTCATGTGCTGCTATGATGCAGGCAGGGTCTCATGTAATAATGAGCCTTTAGTTTTAATGAGCATTTATTGTGTGCCTTATGTTTTAAATATATTAGATCTGATCATGAAAATCCTTCAAGATAGAGTATTAATACCTGCTTTTATACTTGAGGCCATTGAATTTTGAGTATATAAAGTAGTATTCTCATACTTTGGAAAGTTGGTGAGAGCAGCTTACCTCAGACTTGAACAGAAGAATCTACTGGTAAAGATTGTACTGTTCACATTCACAATGCTCTGAAAAAATTAGGTGAAAACCAGGACTTTTATTGGTCATTATCAATAAAAAATAATTACTCGATCCTGGGTAAAAAAAAACAGAGACGAACTTTCAGTAAATGTCCTCTGGTGTCCTATCTCAGATCGCTCTGTAGCAGTTTGAGCATGATCTAGAGATAAGGGTTGTGTTGGGCCTTGCAGAGGAAAGTCAGATAACGTGGTTGATGAAGGAGAGATCTGTGTGGAGAGCTCACCATACACACCATGTCTGTGTTGTCATCATTTATTAATGTATTCCCACTGTAAGCACTGTACCTAGAATGAGGGGGGAAAAAAAAGGCAGTGGATAGAGTCTTAACATCAATTGAATAAATAAACTGATCTTGGGCAATCCATCTTTTGTTAAAGGTCTTAGTTATCCTATCTGTAAAATGAAAAATGTCTGTAATGCAATGTGTTTTTTTGTTTGTTTGTTTGTTTGTTTTTGTTTTGGATGAAATGGTAGAAAAGAAAATGTTTTGTAGGGCGCCTGGGTGGCTCAGTTGGTTGAGCGACTGCCTTGGGCTCAGGTCATGATCCCGGACTTCCAGGATTGAGTCCCGCATCGGGCTCCCAACTCCTTGGGGAGTCGGCTTCTCCCTCTGACCTTCTCTCTCATGCTCTCTCTGACTCATTCTCCCTCAAATAAATAAATAAAATCTTTTAAAAAAAAGTGTTTTGTAAAATTTTAAGAACTATGAAAATCTAAGAAAGGTTCTTGTAATCATTTCTCATGACAGAATTCTATAGAATTAGAAATTTGAACTTTCAATCATATGTAATCCAGTGCTTGCCAAAACTTCTGTGTAAACATGCGGTATCTGAGAGAGAGTGTAAACAACAGGTCAGTCATGTCATCCTCGTTAGAAAGTAGTTTTTTCTAAATACACCCCTTGTATTAATGTAGAGCACAATTAAATTAAAATACCTGGATATCATTACTTGTTCATAAAAAGACCTTAAGTCATCACTTAGCTTCATGTCCTGGGCTTTATCTACCAGTGCTTCTGAGAAAACATGGTCTTTTCTTTCTTTTTTTGTAATACAGAATATCAATTTATTCATTTACAATAAGAATTATAAATTTATTCTGTCCAAAATGCACATGTTGCCATGATCAAGATATGGTTTATTTCAGAATTACATTAAAAACTAAAACAGAAATTTACCTCTTACCCAAGGAATCAGCACTAGGAATTTAGATGATTCTTTATAAACATATATTTTTATCCCCAGGGGTACAGGTCTGTGAATCACCAGGTTTACACACTTCACAGCACTCACCAAAGCACATACCCTCCCCAATGTCCATAATCCCACCCCCTTCTCCCAAACCCCCTCCCCCCAGCAACCCTCAGTTTGTTTTGTGAGATTAAGAGTCACTTATGGTTTGTCTCCCTCCCAATCCCATCTTGTTTCATTTATTCTTCTCCTACCCACTTTTTTTTTTTTAAAGATTTTATTTATTTATTTATTTGACAGACAGAGATCACAAGTAGGCAGAGAGACAGCCAGAGAGAGGGGAGGGGAGAAGCAGGCTCCCTGCTGAGCAGAGAGCCCCATGCGGGGCTGGATCCCAGGACCCTGGGATCATGACTTGAGCTGAAGGCAGAGGCCTTAACCCACTGAGCCACCCAGGTGCCCCAAACATGGTCTTTTGAGAAGTGATTGTGTATCTGTTACAAAATCGTATCTGAAAACCCTCCTCATTATGATGTTAGAAACCACAGTGTGGGTGCTGTGCAGACTTGAGTGCAAAGAATGTACTTGCTTTCAAAATGCACTTGAATGTTCTCATTTGTCCAACAATGAAATCTATATTTACAGTATTTTTCTTATTGCCTTGGCTGCCAGGAAAAAACAGGGGCTAATTCTAGAGCCTAATTGAAATAAGTAGATTATCCCATGTTCCTGATTCAGTCCTGTATTGTCTTCATCATGCACAAATTTTCTAGTATCTTAGGCACTTGCCGTTAAACAAACAAAAATCACTGCTGTTAACTGGTCCATGCATATGCTTATTTTACATGGAACTTTCATAATCTTTAAGTTGTTCATACAAAACAATCAAGGCTTGGCAGATAGCAAATTTTAAAGTAGATGATATGCATTTCTCTCCCAGTCTCCTTTTCACAGGTTTCTGGTCTTCTTTCTATCCTGTTTCATTTCTCACATTAGTAAGTTTAAGAGAAGGATTGTGATGACTTACTTGTCATGTGATATGAGAGAAGATAATTTTATAAATTACAATTCTCTAAAGCACTGGAGAGCTCAAATTCTGGGAGCAATATAAATAATACATTATATTACAGTGCCAGTTAATTTTGATGGACACAGAAAATAATAAGTATATGTAAGGGTTGTAAATTATTATTTTGAGAGGAGAGAATTTTAAAAGTATAATGCTTGCTGCTTTTGAGTATATTTTAGGGGCAGATGGTAGTATTACTTTGCTTGCCTTGGTTATAGTCATGTCATGGAAGCAGATGCTAGGAAGCACAAAGCCCAACTGATTGAAGAAGTTGCAAAGTAGCTGTAAAGTAGCATATGGAGATATATTTTGGTAGGTGAGGATGGTGAATCCAGGTTAGACTTTAGAATGTCTCTAGAATGACAATTTATATTTGGTCGAAATTCTCTTTCAATTTGCTTAACCACTGAACAAACAAAGAGAAAGAAAGATCCACTTTTAAGTGTGGGATCTGCTGTGCAGCCAGTCTTATTCCTCCTGAGGGCAAACTCCAAGTTCAGTCACGAATGCACTTCCTACCAAGTACGGAAGCTATCCTGTAAGAGACGACCTTGAGAGCAAGCCTATCCGGCTGCTGCTGCTGCATCTTCTTTTTTAAACTTTATTTTTTAAACATTAGCCTGAGGAAAAATCCAAATTACAATCAAAGGTCTCCCCTATTACCAGTAAGGTCATTCTGCCATTCTTGCTTTGCCAGTGTTCTCTAGTTCTTATATTCTCTTTCTAAATGCCATCCTCTGGCCTAAGGCAGGCTGGTTCATAGCCTACCACAAATACAAGAATGAAAAAACAAACAGAAAGCAGAGCAAACCATTTTGGATAGAATTGTAAATATACTGTTATATCTGGATATTTATTTTCTGGGGTTTCTCCACCCAGAACTGAAAGCTTATTTAAACAATAAATTCATTGTTACAGATGAATAATTTTCTCTATGTGGGAAAGAAAAGATATATATAGATATATCTATCTATCTATCTATCTATATTTTTTTTACAACTAAAGACGATTGTAGTTCATTTTACATAGACAATATTTAGAATTGAGTACTTTGAGCAAAAGTTGAACTGTATAAGAATGATTTTGATAATTTTATTTGAGATTCACTTTAGGATTTGGACAATTCTCCATTATAAGACTCCCTCCCCTTCTTGGAGCTTATAACTGTAAGATATTATAATAATATAAAATACTAGTATACATTATGTATATGATTATCAGCATGGGTTTTAGTAATTCATATTATTTATTCACTAGATATAAGACTTAGAGGTCTATGAAACATTACCTGGCATAAGAAAATATAATCAAATGAACAATGACTTGGCTATTTTTCTCTCAGTTCTGGACTCATCATTTTCCAATCTTTATCTGGTTTTCCAATATTTATCAAGCTAGAATGGTTTTAAATTCTAAGACTCATAAAAATGTATCTTTTTATGTTGTTAAATTCTATTATAACAAACTTTCTGAGATAGCCAGTTACTTTTTAATTTTATTTTTTAAAAAGATTTTATTAATTTACTTGAGAGAGAGAGAATGAGAGAGAGCATGAGGTGGGGAGGGCCAGAGGGAGAAGCCGATTCCCTGCTGAACAGGGACTCTGAAGCGGGACTCAATGCCGGGACTCCAGGATCATGACCTCAGCCTAAGGCGGTCACTTAACCAGCTGAGTCACCCCGGTGCCCTGCCATTTCCTTTTTTATATTGATAATGTTTAAAATTAATAGGGTTCTAGAAACCACACTTATTTTTAGAAGTCCTAGAAATATATACAGGCATTATGATCAGATTTAGTAGTGGATCAATGAAAATGGTGGCAATTAAAATATGCACACGATACCTCTCTTTTCTAGTTTCTGAATTCTCTTACTGTCATTGGGCTTTCTTGAGTGGTTTGGGATTTTGGGTTAGAAATTTTGCAGGCTGAGAGAAAAAAGAAAAGAAACCAAACAAACAAATATAGGGAAGAGTAAAAGAAGTTAAAGGATAATTACTTCCTGGTGGGAAGAAAAGAGATAATAGGCTGTTAATTTGTAGCTGTAAATTGCACCATTTTCCTCACTACCTGTCTCTAATACAAAGACCAAATGGCTATTCTATCAGTTGTCTATTTTTTAAAAATTATTTATTTGACAGAGGGAGAGACAGTGAGAGAGGGAAAACAACCAGGGGGAGTGGGAGAGGGAGAATCAAACTCTCCACTAAGCAGTGAGCCCGAGGTGGGGCTCGAACCCAGGACTCTGAGATCATGACCTGAGCTGAAGGCAGACGCTTAACGAGGGAGCCACCCAGGCACCCCAGTTATCTATTATTATATAGCAAACGAGCCCAATGCTTAAAATAGTCACAATTTCATTTACTCACATTTCTCTACGTCCTCTTCTTGGTGATTATTCTGGTTTGGATTAGCATAGTTGATATCCATGCTCCACTGGTAACTTGACTGGTGCTGAAAAGTCGAGGATCATTGATTTTTTTATGTTGGTGGTTGGCAAGTGCAGAAACCCTCAACTTGCTTCTGTTTCATGTGGTTCCTTGTGCTCCATTATGCTGGCCTGAGGCTTTTTCACATGGTGATGAAAATGTTCCCAACAGTAAGAGGGAACAAGCCATAATGCAAAAGTGATTTTTAAGCATCTTCTTACATCTGCTTGCTAATGTCTAATCAGTTAAAGTGAGTCACATGGCCAAATGCAGATGCCACAGGTGGAGAGATAGAGCTCATCACTTGATACAGCAAAGTAACATTGCAAAGATTCATTCTGGGGGGATAGAGGAATTTGTGGCCATTTTTTTGCAATCTACCAATATGTGGTTAGACACAATAGAATGCTCTCCTTCTATAGACAGACAATTCTTTGTAAAACTCAATATTTTGTTTCTATGGGTAAGCATTTGGGATTTGAATATAACTTTATTATAAATGACATTTGTTTGTAGATATAGGCATTCTAATAGAACTCTCCTGTTTTAATTTATTTGTGCAAGAAAAAAACTTAAGGAAAAGAAGTCGGATAAAAATTAGGTAAATATTTAGCCTTTTGGTTAGTTGAAAATGAGATGTTCAATAGTAAATTTTGACTGCATTAAAAAAAAAACATCTCTAGTGTAGTGTCCATGGGGTGGGGAGGTAAGAAGTTGAATGAAGTTACTGCTTTTCTGTCAAAATTAAGTTTTCATCACCTAAAGTATGAATAGGAAAAAAAAACTGTATAGCGTTACATGAAGAAATAAATAGATATGTTAACTATTTTAAATGAGGAGGAAAGAGCAATTGGACTTTCTACCATTTTGATGCAAATGTGAGTGCACAAGATGATTGTGGCATTCTGAATCATGATTTTGCTTCGCAGTTCTGTTCAAGCTGTTCTTTCACATTATAGCTACCAGGTGGTTATTATTCACTTTTTAAGACAGCAAATGTACATGGTGGACCAGTCCTAGACAAATAACCGTTTGCTGCCCCAGAGAGCTGACCGTTAAGAGACATGAGCAAGTATAATATAGAACAAACAAGGCAAGAATACTGACTGTCTCCTGTAGCTAAAACACTGAACAATGCAGGAAAACTTTTTTGGAAATTAGTGAACGAAGAGACAGGACTCTTGGAGAAAAGATATTCTAAGTGTTATTATTAACCCTTCCTCAATATCTAGGACTTCTAGAGTTACATAGAATTCTGAGGTGTCATGTTACCTAGGCCCAAAGTGCTGTATATCTATCTAGGAATGTCAAAGTAAGAAACATATGGTTTTAAAACCATATAAAAACATATGGTCTGGGACGCCTGGGTGGCTCAGTTGGTTAAGCAGCTGCCTTCGACTTGGGTCATGATCCCAGCATCCTATGATCGAGTCTCACATCGGGCTCCTTGCTTGGTAGGGAGCCTGCTTCTCCCTCTGCCTCTGCCTGCCAGTGCTCACTCTCTCTCTCTCTCTGACAAATAAATAAATAAAATCTTTAAAAAACAAAACAAAACATATGGTCTTAGGAATACTTATAGGAGGGAGTGGATCTGTTGATATTGTTAGAATCATGACAAAAACTACTTTACCTTTTATTTTTAGTAGATAAGTCATGATAGATGTCATATATATCTTACATATATGAGAGATGTATGAATCTCATATATATATTATATGTATGATATCTATTAAAAATCATACTTTGTAGCAAAATTTGGGGAGCATTTATAAATTCCTTTGGGGGTTATAAATTCTATCCAAAACTGAATTTTCTTAATGTAAAAGATTGTTAGAGGAACTACCTCAGAGTCTAAAATTTATCCTAAAAGGTATCCCAGTGATATTAAAGGATTCTTAAAAGGGTAAAAACTAATCAAATTTACATTCTAGAAATGTCACTGTAGTAACAATGAGATGGAAGTTAGTGGAATTAGAAGGATATGACTATCATCCAGTTAATAAGGGATGAGAGTCTGGAGACTGGCAAGAGAAATAGCAAAGGTGAGAGATTTCAAGAGATTTAGAAAGGGAGAATCTGTAGGTCTTAGTAATTAAGGAAGGGAGTCCGCCATTGAGAAGGAAGAAATCCAAGGTAATCAAATGTTAATGACCTCAATTGTGGTAGTGCCATTTGCTCATCAAGCATGGGAAAAGGACATGGCTTGAAATTTTGTGTTGAGGTGTCTGGGGTATACCGAAGCGAAAATGTTCAGGAGGTCTGGGATGTATAGATTTGGAAATCAACAAGACAACTCTAAACGAAGTGTCCAAGTGTTAGAGCATACACTCATTCAGTCCAGAGTTTCTTGTCAAATGTGTGTAGTGAGCTGCAGGTACTGAGCTAGGTTCTGGTAAGACAGTGGCCAACTAGTCCCCTCTCTTCCGAGAGCTTACAGTTGGCTGGGCAGTAAGAATAACAGGGTAGGGGCGCCTGGGTGGCTCAGTGGGTTAAAGCCTCTGCCTTTGGCTCAGGTCATGATCTCAGGGTCCTGGGATCGAGTCCCGCATCGGGCTCTCTGCTCAGCAGGGAGCCTGCTTCCTCCTCTCTCTCTGCCTGCCTCTCTGCCTACTTGTGATCTCCGTCTGTCAGATAAATACATACATATAAAAAAAAGAATAACAGGGTAGAGTTATTATTGGACATTGGTATCTATGACAAATGTGCTTGAATTGACTCGCTGGGTGAAAATGAACATCCCGTCACCTCTTTTGCCAAACTGATAATTTGGAGCCCCATAGGGTTTATTTAAAATCTATCATTATTTCCTTTCTTTGTGAATGGGTTTTTTTTTTTTTTTCCCAGTGAGTTAAATACTACATATTCATGATGCAAGTTACATGCAAGCAAAATAAAATAATTCACAAATATTATAGTGTGCCTAATGCATATCAGATACTGTGGTATTGCTGCTGAGGGAGATCTTGATCACTCTGCCCCAAAGAAAAACATGCTTACTTCTATCCATCTAGAATTTTGTACAGGTAGTATCTTTTTATCCCCCCTTCTTCTTCACTTTCAATTTATTTACTCCTTTTTTGTCTCTCCAGTTTCTTACTCTGGGATGCCTGCTTTGACCGCTTAACTTGAAATAAGTCTAAAATGGCAATTTGAGGGGCACCTAGGTGGCTCAGTGGGTTAAAGCCTCTGCCTTCGGCTCAGGTCATGATCTCAAGGTCCTGAGATCAAGCCCCGCATCGGGCTCTCTGCTCAGTGGGGAGCCTGCTTCTCCCCTGCCCTCTCTCTGCCTGCCTCTCTGCCTACTTATGACCCCTCTCTGTCAAATAAATAAATAAAATCTTTTAAAAAAGGCAATTTGATTGAAAATCAGTGTTTCCAGTCACAAAATTTGGATCTTAGCAATGATGATTTAGGCACATGTAAAGGTCATTTGCTATTCAAGATGAATCATCATACATTTTGCCCATTCTTTACTAATTCTCATTTCTCCTTTTTTGAAGATTTTATTTATTTATTTGACAGAGATCACAAGTAGGCAGAGAGAGACGGGGGGAAGCAGGCTCACCACTGAGCAGAGAGCCTGATGTGGGGCTCCATTGCAGGACCCTGAGATCCTGATCTGAGCCAAAAGGCAGAGGCTTAACCCACTGAGCCACCCAGGAGCCCCTTATTTCTCCTTCTTTGTATCAATTTTCAATTTATCTTCTGCATCTTAATCTTTGCAGTCATAAAATATTCACATAATTTTATGGGATTATTTAAAGCAAATTAAATGATCAATTATATTGGCTGAGATGTGCAGCTAGAAAGCTTAGCAGGTCTTATAAGTCGCTTGAGACATGCATTTCAGCTGATGATGTGATCAAGTTCCAGTAATTGACCTTTGCTGTTAGTAGCTTTACTCCAGTGATGATTGGCTTTCTAAATTTAACTCACTGTTGTCACATACCTTGTGACATCAAAAATAGACAGACTCAATAAATAATATTTATTAGTCTTCCTTATATGTACAGTCAATACCAGAGAACACTTAGCATTTGACTCCTTTAAAGTAGATCTGTGAGTTGATATCCTATTTTTTAAATTCAGGTTGTGTAGGGATCTAAGATCCTATGGCCAGAGAACCAAAAGAGTGTGAGTGTTAGTGCTCAGAAGCCTCATCATCTTCAACTTTTTAAGTCACAATCCCAGGTTCAGAGAATGAATCTGGTGTTTTCTCCTGATTATAGAGTGGCTCTTTCTAGAGTCTATGTGAAGGCCCCACAAGATTTTACCAAGCTATGTTTCATCTCCACACTGTTCTTTCCAACCCCTCTGCTGGAAAATTGTAAAAGACAAGATGGCCTATTAAGTCTAGAATTTCCCAATTATGTCTGTGTTCACAGCATATATGCCTGAATCATGGATCAAGCCAGAGTGGTGCCACTTTCTATCTTCCTGCAATGAACTCCACACTGAGCTCCATCACCACCTCCAATGCCTAGGTCCTTTCATAACCAGGGTGCATTTCTTAGTTATAAGTATAACCAGATCATCTTTATTTCAATACCTAGAATACGTAGATCATCTCTATTTCAAAGGACTTTGAAAACAATTAAAGCTTTTTCTTTAGGAAAAACATTGATCAGAAACCTAGATATTTTACATTGCATGTTCAGAGGAAGAGAAAAACCAAGGTCTTGTTAAGAGTTTTATGGCCTCATGCAGAAAGAGAATCCCTTGAAGGCAGAACTATGATTTACTCCATATTCTGGGGGATAGCACAGTGCCTGAGCTTCTGAAACATAGTTATCAGCTCCCTCCTCTGGATTCCTTTTAACAACATATTCCTACTGCCATGTAGTCATTAAATTAACAAATATTTGTTAAGTATCCAGAACATGCCAAGCACTGTTTTAGGTGGTGAGGATATAGTAGTGACTAAAACTGACAAAATTTGCCCTCATGGAGTTTATAATTTTATTTTATTCAGAAATATGCATTTATAGACTACATTTTAATGCTGTATTACATCATATAAATTTTACTCAACTGCGATTACTTAAAAGACAGGAACCTCACAAACGGTCACATTACTCTTCACAGCCTGGACATCAGATGTACGGTCAAAAGTAATTTGGACTCTGGGTATCAAGGTATCAACTCTTTGAGAGTAGGAGTTTAGCCTGTACACAGGAACTTGTAAGTTGTCAGGACTTAGTCCTTAGTTGCCAATTTTTTGGTGTGATGTAATCAGGTGTGTGACAACAAAGCATCTATCATTGAAGTAAAGTTTCTAATACTGATGGTTAAGTGCTAGAAAGTGATCCTCAGGTCACATGCTGATATGCATGTCTCATAGTCCCTAATGACAGAATGGTTGTCCATCAGCAAACATTCTCACCTCTAACATATCCCTATTCAGATCTCTATCAGATCCCTCCCTATTCAGCATAATGACTGGGACTGATGCTACTGTAGAAAAGTCTTATGTTTTCTTTCTTTATCTTTAAGATTATTCTGTTTAGGTCTAAAAATTTGATAAAACTTATTTATTGATTCTTGATTACTGTGATCATGGCCTATGCCTCCTCTATTCCCAGTGATTGACTTAAACTAAAGAAATGTCAGATTTGTTTTCTAACTCACACTAGAGCATTGGGCCCCCAGATGTGGTAGAAGTGATGATGGGGCAGATAGATCAGATTACAAAATGTGTCTAGGACCAGAGTCATAGGACAACATTAACCCACATTTGGGGTCAAAAGCCATTGGAAGAGAAGTATATATGTAAGAGGGAGATAGAGGTGACAGACCATGCTAAGATTTTGAAGTTGGTGATTCTATTGATCTGGGACAGGTACAAGGGCATTAGGTTTGCTGACAGGGACAGAAGGGTTCATCAAGTAGAAAAACAGCAAAGGTGTGGGAGTGGATAAGTCTATTGCTCCACTGCCACTGTTGAGTAGAAGGAGACGAGTTGACTTAAATAATTTAACCATGAAAATGAAAACACCAGAATTATGCTTTAAAAGTATTAGTGTTCTGGAGCACCCAGGTGGCTCAGTCCATTAAGCGTCCAGCTCTTGGTTTCGGCTCAGGTCATGATCGCACGGTTGTAGGATCAAACCCCACATGGAACCCTGAGAGTCTGCTTGAGATTCTCTCTCCCCCCCCCGTCCTCCCCCCCTCACTCATTTGTGCTCATGCACATGTACTCTTTTTCTCTCTCTAAAAAAAGAAAAAAAGTTTTGGGGCACTTCAGTGACTCAGTCAGTTAAGCATCGGACTCTTGGTTTCAGTTCAGGTCATGATCTCAGGGTTGTGAGATCGAGCCCCACATTGGGTTTTGGGCTCAGTGTGGAGTCTGCTTGAGATTTTCTCCCTCTCCCTTCCCTTATGCCCCTCCCCCCACTCATGTGCTCTCTCTCTGTTTATTTATTATTAAATAAATAAATAAATAAGTAGACTCTTCATAAAATGTATTAGTGTTGTTTCAGAGTGAAGACCTACTGTGCGCTGGTAAATTAACTGAAGTGTTTGTTAATTTCTATAGCACAAGTATTTGTTCCATTCCTGGTCAATTTCAAGCTACCAATGGTTTGAAACACACACACACACACACACAAATCCCTGAATATATATCTGTTGGTTCTCATGAATTGGTAGAAGCTCTTTCTAATACACCACTTGCCGGAGAGTGGTATTTTAGTTATGTAGTTAATTATTTTTGTATTGTTTTCAATTTATCTGGAGCTAGGACATCCTAGTAGGAGACTGTTGCAGGTATTCAAACATGAAAGCAGAGATGATGATCGATAAGCTAGTGCAATGTTATGGAAAGTGAGAAAGAATGAATCTAAAGCAAAATGATAACTTGGTTTCAAATTTTACAAATGTGCTGAATTCATGAAGGATTCAAGGGTGACCACTGGGTCAAGTTTAGGTACCGGGATTAATGGTGGTCCTATTTACTCAGAAAGGGAAAAGGCTTTCTAGGATTAATAATCAAATTCAATTTTGAGTATGCTGGGCTTTATGTATTTATAGATCTCCAATGGGATTTGTTCTAGTTTCAGAATTGATGATGGTTAGAGCAGGGTCTCCAGTAAAGTGAATGACAATAAAACTGGTAACGCAGCTGATGAATAGTCTCTGACTGAAGGACTGGGGGGGAAAGATAGGGAAACTATAGATCCTAATAGCTTTGTTGTTGGGCTGGAAGGGAGTTTAAAGAGTTCTTGAGTGATGTCCTTTATTACTCAGTAAAGTAGACTGACAGTGAGGCATATGTAATATAGGCGCTTTGAGAAGACAGATAAAAATTTAGGGATATCTATTAAAGAGCATGCAAAGGAGAGACACCTGAAAGAAAATTTCCCAGGGAGTATTACAGACCCAAATAAAAGTAGATTTGTAGTGGTTTTGACTCAGTGCTTTAAATAATTACATGCCTTCTTAGTAATCAGAGATTTATACTTTCTCTAATGCAAATTTTCTATTCAACTATCCCACACTAAGAACAAACTGCTGTATATTCCAATAGCAAATATTTTTATGGTGCTTTACCTCTAGGAGGTTGTATATTATTCACTCCTTTAATTTTAATGGTAATGCTAGAAGACAAGTAATGTTTTCTTCATACAGGATGAAGAAAACTGGTCATAGAGGATTAATAACTTGTCCAAGGTCATATGACACAGCAGAGATTACAACCAGTTCTAATGGGGCCAAAGCTGGTACTTTTAATCATGTCACCTGTATCTCAATGTAGATCAGAGAGCTTATTCATAAAAATCAGATATTTTATTTCATTGTATTTTATCATGCAGACTAAGTTAAGATTAAAATAAGAAAATTTAAAAACAAAAAAAAAGCTGGTTAAAGCAATAAGTGAGCACCTTTATTCAATCTTACTTATTGATATTTGAGGAAATACTTAATAGTTCAACACAAGATATAATCACAGATGGCATAACCTTTAGGAATGGAAGAAACATATTTTATGACATTCTGTGTAGAAGCTGTTTTATTCTCATCAAAAGTCGAGAAAATCTATAAACTCTCTTTGATCCCAGCCCAGAAACCATTTTCAGGCAATCATATACAACCATGGTATTTAGCAGAGTCTCTGTGGGTCAATAATGAAATAAATAAAATATTAGAGTTATATAACTATCATAATGAAGTCTCGGTATTTTAAAGATGGTGTATTTTGTAATTACATAGATTGAAATGTCTCTAAAATTGGCATGTCAGTTCTATTATAAGGATATGATCAGCCAAGTTAAGTAAAATGGCATGAGAAAAATTTGACAGTTTCCTAATAGCTTATGCATGTAAGTTTTACTAACACCTAGGAACAAAGAAATTTAAGTCTTGTATATTTTGTGGTTTCCATCTATACTAACATTAAAATCTATTACTTAGACAATTGAGTTACAACAATTTTATTAATTACAACTCACCATTTAAGAAAAGCTACCTTAAATATATTTTTTTCAAAGAAACAAGCCAACCAAACCGATATTTATAGCTAAAATTCTAGTTGCCAGAGGGAGCTCATCAATTTAGTGGCATTCCTCACAATTTTTTTTTTTTTTTCTAAATCTGGCTCATAAATCTCCCAAACTTTGTCAAGCTTGGCACTTTAGGGAAAATTTAAGCTATATCAATATTATATTAAGTTTCAGGGGCACCTGAGTGACTCAGTGGATTAAAGCCTCTGCATTTGGCTCAGGTCATAATCTCAAGGTCCTGGGGTCGAGCCCTGCATCTGGCTCTCTGCTCAGCGGGGAGCCTGCTCCCCCACCACCCCGCCCCTGCCTGCCTTTCTGCCTACTTGTGATCTCTCTGTAAAATAAATAAATAAAATGTTTAAAAAAAATTTCAAAGTTATATCTACCTTGGATTTAGTATGGAAACATCTACACAATAGAGATTTTGGTATTTCCATCTATTTTGCTGTGATACCACTGTTTGCTGCGAGTATATAAACTTTAGTCTTAACTCTGTTTAAAAGCATCAATCCAAAGAACATCATGCTTTTAAAAATGGCCTGTGGCATCCCAAGCTCATTTATATTGTATTAGCTACTAATTCAGTAATGTGCTCCTTTTTTGGTTGCTCTAATAACATGGACAATGAGTTTGAAAAACCTTATGGTGCTTATTTAAGAATGAGAATTAGGTATATTTTTTAAAAGTTTTCCTACTTCTGTTTTCTCAGTGCATATCAATTTAGTTCAACAAACGTTATTAAAGTTGTACCATATGCCAGACAGTGTGCTAAATGCTGGTGATATAAACCTAGATGAGAACTATTAAGAGTATTCCATGAGTTCACTATGTTGTAATAAAGACAGATTTAGAGTGAGGCAATCTATAAAAGTATACTCATCAAACACGCAATATTCATTAAACACCTATCATGTGCCAGATTCATAGACAGAGTGCAGCCTCACTGGCCTGAGTTGTGAAATATTTAACCTTGAGAAAGCTAGGTGAGTTTTCCTGAAGAAGGAGATATCTGAGCTAGGGGCTACTGTGATTAAGGAAGCAACATATACAAAGGTATAGAGATGTGGAAGAGCAAAAGTTGAAATATTCAAGTCGTGTGATATTGCTGAATTATGTAGTAGAAAAGAGAAAGTGGATCAAGGTGCACATGGGGAAGGGTTATAAAATCTTCCCTAATTATATTTGTAATCACTCTTTTCTGCCCTTCTACCTTTAAGTGTTCTCAATCACATTTCAAATCCATCCTGACTATTTCTATAGGGAGATAAAGATCTTTTAAAATCTGATACCAGCTACCTTTCCATCCTTAGTACTCATTCTTTCACTCCAGGCAAATTTAGTCTTTGCTGTTTTCTTTTAAAATATGTGGCATGTCCTCACCTTCCCTCTTGGTTCATGCTGTTCCGTATGCCCAAGAAGCTGCAAACTTTTGTCATGATGCTACCCTCCCTTAAAGCCAAACATCAAGAGGCACAATTACAGGAAATAGTCAAAGAACTCCCAACTGAATATTATCTCTTGTCTTCCTCGAAACCCTTAGTTTTTATAATTGAAGATTTTTTTCTCTTAAAAACTTTTCACAATCGTGAGCTTTAATACTGTGTTTGCTTCTCCATAAGTTTAAAAGTTCTTTTAGACCCAAAATGTGTCTTTTGGCCTTTTTATTTCTTGCTACCTATGTTAATTAGAAAAGCATAGGATAGAGTGAAAAAAAAAATCCTCAAAAGTAATAGTACTACTCAATAGGAAATTTATTTCATGGTTATGGAAAAGTCCTAGGCAAGAGCTGGGCAGCTGTCTTCTACACATCCAGGAAGCTAGGACGTCAGAGACTCAATTTTTAACCACGTCCGTTCCAAGGCTAACATTGACACTGACCCTCCAGTGAGCCAGAAGGGAGAACAGGCATTGGATGTAAGGAAGTTTTAATAGGTATGGCACACCTCACTTAGATTCCCCGTGCTATAGCTTAGTCACATGGCTGTATTTAACAGAAAAGGAGTCATACATTTGTACTCCAAATAATTTGGTTGTTCAACTACCAGTCTCTGCTATGTTGGGTTATGTGGCAACTTATATATGATAATACTAGCCAATATTTATAGAACATTTATTACATCAGATAGTTTATATTTATAGAACATTTATTATGCCAGACAGTTCTTCCTAAGTGACTTACATATGTTAATTTATTTGCAGAAGCTTTGTAAATGTAGGCGCTTTCGTATCTCTTAGAGTTGAAGAGACTTGAACAGGTTGTTTTAAGAAAAACTTTCCTGAGGTCACATAGCTAGAATGTGTCAAAACAGGGTTTGATCTGGGTCCATATTGACATCCTACAGTTAGAAACCACTATGTGTACTGTCTCCAGAAAAGTAAACTCAATAGATACTAGTTGAAGTAATACAATGGAAGTCTTTTAAGTAACTAAACAGCTCTGAGATTGAAGGTTGAAACCTTAGTTCACATTTTACTTTTCACATATACAGAAGAGGAAAATGGTTTATTTGAGCTACCCTCAAGAAACATTTTAGGGATATACCTGAAAAATGTAAAACAAAACAAAACAAAACAAATCAAAACAACACTTTAGGGACACCTAGGTGGCTCACTTGATTGAGTACTGACTCTTGCTTTTGGTTCAGGTCATGATCTCGGAGTCACGGGATGGAGGACCATTCAAGGCTCTGCCCTCAGTGGGGAGTCTGCTGCCAATTCACTCTCTCTCTCCCTTTTCCTCTGGCCCTTCCCCTGCTTGTGCATTTTCTCTCAAATAAATAAATCAATCTTTAAAAAAACAACTTAAAAAAAAGACATTAGGGAATGGTTTATAGATATTGAGTCTTATCATTAACATGTATGGAAGTATTGGGCAATAGGCAATTTTTTGTATTTCATTATTTCATATAATTCTTAATAGAGAAAAGTCTACAATAAGTATAAAGGCAGTTTACCTACTGTTCATTTAAAACACTGCCTGGGGGTGACTGGTGTGCCAGACATCTTGGAGACGCTGTATTGATAGCTGAGCCTCTGAGTCAATCAATGGACTTGTGCCTTGAAACCAATTCAAAAAGCATTTTTACCAATCCATTGAAGGATACCCAAGGTAAATTGTAATGGAAAGGCCTTTAGTGAGTGGGGTCATCCATTCTTGTAATTTCTTTTTACTTTTTAATACACAGGTAACCAATGTGTCTTCGCATGTCATCACTTTTTTAGTTTGTATCAAATTTATGCTCTATTCTGTGTGATCCCCTCTACCAAGAAAAGCATGTATTGATTTCACTTTGAGTGGCCAACTGCAAACTTAGAGTCTCTTGGCTCAATCAACAAAACCCAAAGCATTTTGCAAAGCATTAACATGGAATGATTTTATGGGATGTTTCTTAAGTCTTTCCTTTATTACTTGAGGGAAGTATATTTATTGCTTCATAAGCATAACTTAAATATTAGGATTGGGTTTACATATGGATATTTTTATTAACACGGAGATAAAGTTGTGACTGCCATCTTTTGAGTTCGTAACAATTATATCAGCTTCTTTTGGTAACATTACATCAATTTTCATCTGGGTACTAGTCATTTCTCCATCCTTAATTGAGGCAGGTCAGTTACCTTTTGGGGTCAGCCTCTTCTCATGCCTGAAGAGAGGATTGCATTGTTTGGTTTGGAGATAGGCTAAGGAAGTTCATAAGATTTAGACTAGGTCTACTGATAAAGGTTGGCAAAGTGTTTTCTGCTTTTCTGGATTGAAGCTGAAGGGGTAAAAAAGCTGGACTTAAAATGGCCACATCATGGTGTGCCTGGGTGGCTCAGTGGGTTAAAGCCTCTGCCTTCGGCTCAGGTCATGATCCCAGGGTCCTGGGATCGAGTCCCGCATTGGGCTCTCTGATAAGTGGGGAGCCTGCTTCCCCTCTCCCCTCTCTGCCTGCCTCTCTGCCTACTTGTGATAGCTGTCAAATAAATAAATAAAATCTAAAAAAAAAAAAAAAAAGGCCACATCTCTTTCATTCATCCATTAACTTAATCACTTAACAAATAGTCAACATCCACCACGTGCCTAATACAGGAACGTGGGATACAGGAATGAACAAAATAGACAAAAATTCTGAACAATCAGATGTTAACAGTCAGCCTGAGAATGGAAATAACATAGATAAAGGAGAGCTGAGAAATTAGAAGATTAGGGTTTTGTTGACATCAAGCCAGCCTGAAGTTTCCACTGAAATTAAAATTTCTGTTTTATGGACAATGCATTTCCTTCTTAAAGTATGGGTTGAATCTGTTACTTGTATTCAAAAGTATCCCAGGGTGTGTGGTGGCTCTGTGGGTTAAAGCCTCTGCCTTTGGCTCAGGTCATGATCTCAGGGTCCTGGGATCCAGTCCTGCATTGGGCTCTCTGCTCGGTGGTGAGCCTGCTTCTTCCTCTCTCCCTCTCTGCCTGCCTCTCTGCCTACTTGTGATCTCTGTCTGTTAAATAAATAAATAAATAAAATCTTAAAAAAAAAAAAAAAGGCATCCCAATATTCAGACTTAAACTCTTTTACACTATAAAAATAAGTTGAGTATTTAATACGAGCTGGAAAATTGGTCCTGTTATTGTAAATTCTTCAGTTTTTTGGTTTTTTTTGGTGTTTTTTTTGTTTGTTTGTTTTTTGCTTTGTTTTGTCTTTGCTACGACTGCCTTGCATTTTAGTCCATTTTGAAACCTGGGGGAAAAAATAGGGACCACAATATAATCTCTTTTTTATGGTTGAGAAAATTGAGTATCAGGTACTAGAAAATACAAATGTCATTTTGTGTTCCTAGTGCCTGGGGCTTGGGATATAAATCAGGAAAGAGTATAGGCATGGGTAGACATATTGCT
This sequence comes from Mustela lutreola, assembly GCF_030435805.1. Classification (NCBI taxonomy): domain Eukaryota; kingdom Metazoa; phylum Chordata; class Mammalia; order Carnivora; family Mustelidae; genus Mustela; species Mustela lutreola. The sequence goes on from NC_081290.1 coordinate 19,112,266, forward strand.
AATCTAAAGTGACTACATCTATTTTATATTGATCAAAGGTATAACTTATCATTTACAATCAACATAATATTCTTGTCTTAATTATTACATATAATATGTACTCTGACAGATTTTAAGTGTTTTAATATTTTTCCCCACACTAGTCCTATGATTTAAGCAAAAAGTATCATGCCCTGGCAAAATACTTTAAAACTAAATATACAATTCTGTAGATTATATTTTACTAATTCTGCTTATAATGCCCCCCGATTACTCTGCATCAAAGCTATTTGTTTTCAGGTGTGATACTATATTTGCTTCCAATATGGGAAACAAGAATATCTAACTAACAGATTCAAATATTTCTTTCTTTTTTTTTCTTTTTTTTGGATCATGCAATCAATATATACTATTACATAAAATACAGAAAAGTTTAAATAAAAATCATTCCTAGTGATGCAATCAACTGATATTCTAGTGCATTTACTTCTGGGAAGTATTTAAATAAATAGATAAATGTTTATTGAATATTGTTAGGGAATTCTTACTGGCAGTATTAAATGTTTATTTGAATCACCTATTCCTGTGTTTTGAGCACTTGCCTTCTTGATTAAATATCTTAAGAAAATAAGATTTTAATGGCTCCCCATCATTGTTATAGACATAACATAATTTATTCAAAGTTCCCCTAGTATGCAAATTTAGATTGTTTCTAATTCTCTCTCTTTCTTTCTTTCTTTCTTCTTTTTGTTTGTTTATTTTTTGAGAGCAAGAGTGAGAGAGAGAGAGATAATCTTTTTTTTTTAGATTTTATTTATTTGACAGGGGGAGTGGGAGAAGGAGAAGAAGGCTTCCCACAGAGCAAGGAGCCTGATCCCAGGACTCTGAGATCATGACTTGAGCCGAAGGCAGAGGCTTAACGACTGAGACACCCAGGCCCCCGAGAGAGATAATCTTAAGCAGGCTCTACACCCAGCATGGATGCTGATATCATACCTGCACTGAAACCAAAAGTCAGATGCTTAAGTGACTGAACCACTCAGGAGCCCCAATTTTCGTCATTTTAAACAACACTATAATGTTCTTTCTTATACTATGTTATTTATGGCATCTCTATTTAATAATAAAAATTTCTAGAAACTTATTTATAAAACAAAGAAGAAAGACAAACCTCAGACTTTTAAACACAGAAAATAAACTAGTGGCTGCCGGAGGAGAGGTGGATGGGGAGAGGGAAATAAGTGATGGGGAAGTATACTTGCAGTTATAAACAGAGTAATGTATAGGATTGTTCAATCCTTATATTGTACACCTGAAACTAACATATTGTTGTATGTTAATTATACTTGAATAGGAAAAAAAAATCTAACCTGACCAAACCATGAAAATGTATTCCCAATCTGTCTTACCTTGCTATATTTTCCCCAAAAGCACTTACTGTTTTTTAATATAGCAAACAATGCAATTATTTGTCAATGATAAAACATGAAGACTATTTAATCTTAATTTCATTTCTAAGCTTATTACTGAAGACGAGTAATGGTCTTTTTTAAGTACTGTTCTCTCTCTCTCTTTTTTTTTTCCCCAGAGACATGCTTTTTTTTTGTTTTTGTTTTTTTCCATTTTATTTGTATTCTCCATATAGTTAACCTTTTGTCTTCCATATTCAGTGCTAACCTATTTTTTTGTTTTCAATTTATGAGGTTGTTGGCATAAAAAGATTTATGTTTGTATTGGGACAAACTTTTCATTATTTTTTTTGTGATTTGTTGCTATAACTCTTTGTTCAAAAAACTCCATGCCCATCCTTAAATTACTTTCATCTAGGGTCCCTGGGTGGCTCAGTCAGTTAAGCACCTGCTTCGGCTCAGTTCATGACTCCAGGGTTCTGGGAACCCTGAATCAGGCTCCCTGCTCAAAGGGGAGCCTGGTTCTCCTTCTCCCACTCTGCCTGCTTGTGTTCTCTTTCTTTCTGTGTCAAATAAATAAATAAAATATTAAAAAATCACTTTCAACAAATCTTTTAGTATATATATCACTTTCTAAGTTGTTTGTTAATCTAGAACTAATTTTTAATTATAGCGTAAGGCAAAACTTGTGATTTTTGTTGTTTATATTTAAATATTTTCCTCTAAATTATTTGTTGCTTAATTTATATTTTCCTCACTGATTTTGATGAATTCCATATTGTGTAATTATTTAGATAGTAAAACTTTTCTCTGCCATTTATTATGGGTTTTTTGGAACTATTAGCAAATTTTTCCTCTACTATTATATTGTATTAATACTTACAGATACGTCTTAATGTCTAGTACAATACCTATATCACTTTTTAAAAAAGTATTTTCTGTCTATTCTTGACTATTTATGTTTACAGGTAAAACTTTAGGATCATGTTTTAAAAGTTCCATAAGTATTCCCTTTATACTTTGGGGTTTTTTTTAGTACTGTATATTAATTAAGAAAAATTTTCATACCTTTCCTGAAACACGTGTACCTCCATTTAGTTTATCTTCTGTTATATATCTATATACATGTTTAGATGGATGGATGTATATATTTAGGTGTCTTTGTTAATAGTCAACATATTTTTCTTTCCTATTAGTCAGTATAGGGTACAGGAAGAATATAAACCTTTAGGTATTTCAATTATTGGGAATTTTTTATTGATATACCACATTTCATTTTTTAAAAAATCTTTTAAAATTCCAGGATAGTTAACATAGAGTGTTGCATACGTTTACAACATAACATAGGTGTACAACATAGGTGTATAACAGAATGATGCAACAATTTCATACAACACTCAGTACTCATCACCACGAATTGCCTCCTTAAACCCCATCACCTATTTCACATTTCCCCCCACCCACCTCTCAAACCATAAGTTCTCAATAGTTAAGTCGGTTTTTAAATTTGTCTCATTTTTTCTTCGTATGTTTTGTTTTTTAAATTCTGCATTTGGGTGAAATCATATGGTATTTGTCTTTCTTTGACTAACTTATTAGACTTAACATTATGTTGTTGCAAGTGGCAAGACTTCATTCTTTTTATGGCTGGATAATATTCATATATATGATATTCATATGTATAATATTTATATATATACCACCTATTTATCTTTTTTTTAAATGTTCTATTAGCCAACATATACTACATTATTAGTTTTTGATGTAGTGTTCAATGATTCATTAGTTGCATGTAACACCCCAGATGGGGTAACTGGGTGGTGGGTATTAAGCAGGGGATGTATGGTGATAAGCACTATGTGTTATACACCACTTCCTTATCTATTCATCAATTGATGGGACACTTGAGCTGCTTCCATGCCTTATCTATTGTTGATAATGATACTATAAACATAGGGATGCATGTATCACTTTGAATTAGTGTTCTTGTATTCTTTGGATAAATGCCCAATACTGATGGGGTGCACGGGTGGTCAGTTGGTTAAGTATCCAACTCTTGATTTAAGCTCAGGTCATGATCTCAGGGTCCTGGGTTCAAGGCCTGCAATGGGCTCTCCACTCAGTTGTTTCCTTGTTCTTCTGCCCCTCTCCTCACTTGTTTTCTCTCTCTCTCTCAAATAAATAAATAAATAAATACATATAAAAAGGTAGTGCAATTGCTGGATCTTAGGGTAGTTCTAATTTTAACTTTTTGAGGAAACTCCATACTGTTTTCCAGAGTGGGGACACCACTTTTCATTCCCACGTGGGGCTCCATCTCATTACCCTGAGCCAAAATGAAGAGTCACTCATCATCAGGGAACTGCAAATGAAAACTATAATGAGATGAGTGGTGTTGAGCGTCTTGTCATGGGTCCATTGGCCATCTACATGTCTCCTTTGGAGAAGTGTCTATTCATCTAGCCAGTTTTAACTACACTATTTGTTTTTGGGGTGTTGAATTGTATAATTTTTAAAAATATATTTGGATACTCATTCTTTATCAGATGTGTCCTCTGCAAATATTTTCTCCCATTCTGTAGGTTGCCTTTTAGATTTATTTGTTATTTCCTTCACTGTGCTGAAGCTTTCTATTTTGGTGTAATCCCAAGTATAAAATTTATTTCCCTTGCCTTAGGAGACATATCTAGAAAAAGTGTCAATATGGCCAATATCAGAGAAATTGCTTCCTATGCTCTCTTCTAAGATTTTTATGACTTAAGGTCCCACATTTGATATTAAATCAATTTTGAATTTTTTTGTTGTTTATGGTGGAAGAAAGTGGTCTTTATTCTTTTGTATGTAGCTGTCCAGTTTTCCCAACACCATTTGTTGAAGAGAATGTCTTTTTCCCATTGGACACTGTTTCCTGCTTTGTCAAAGATTAATTGGACATATAATTTTAAGTTTATTTCTGGGTTTTATGTTCTATTCTACTTATCTATGTGTCTATATTTGTGTCAGTACTCTACTGTTTTGATTACTACAGCTTTGTAATATAATTTGAAGTATAGTATTATCAGCCTTCCAGCTTTACTTTTCTTTTTCAAGATTGCTTTGGCTATTTGGGGTCTTTTTTAGTTCCAGTATTTAGGATTGTTTGTTCTAGTTTTGTGAAAAATGCTATTGACAAATTGATAGGGATTACATTAAACGTATAGATTGCTTTGGGTATTATAGACATTTTAACAATATTTGTTCTTCCAATCCGTGAGCATGGAATGCCTTTCCATTTCTATCTGTCATCTTGAATTTCTTTCACCAGTATTTTATAGTTTTCAGAGTATAGGTCTTTCACCTCTTTGTCTAGGTTTGTTCCTAGGTATCCTATTATTTTTGGTGCAATTGTAAATGGGATTATTTTCTTAATTTCTCTTTCTGCAGCTACATTATTAGTGTACAGAAATGGAACAGATTTTTGCACATTGATTTTATATCCTCCAACTTTACTGAATTCATTTATCAGTTCTAGTGGGTTTTTTTATTTGTTTGTTTGTTTTTGGTAGAGTCTGTCAGGTTTTCTATATATAGTACCATGTAATCTGCAAATTGAAAGTTTTATTTCTTTTTTGCCAATTTGAATATCTTTTATTTATCTTTGTTGTCTATTTGCTGTGGCTAGGACTTCCAGTACTATGTTGAATAAAAGTGGTAAGAGTGAAAATCCTTGTCCTGTTCCTGACCTTGATTTCTTAAGGGGAAAGCCCTCGGTTTTTCCCCATGGAGTATTATGTTCGCTCTGTGTTTTTCATACACACTCTTAATTATATTGCAATATGTTCTCTCTAAACTTACTTTGTTGAAGGTTTTATCATGAATGGATGTTGTACATTGTCAAATACTTTTCCTGTGTCTATTGAGATGATTGTATGTTCTTCGTACTTTCTCTTATTGATGTGATATATCATGCTGATTATTTGAAAATACTGAACCACGCTTCCATCCAGGAATAAGTCCTACCTGACTCTAGTGAATGGTTCTTCTTAGCAGATTGTTGGATTCTGCTTGCTAGTATTTTGTTGAGAATTTTTGCATCTATGTTCATCAGCAATATTGGCCTGTAGCTCTCTCCTTTTTTGTGGGGTCTTTATCTGGCTTTATTATCAGGGTGATACTTGCCTCAGAATAAATTTGGACATTTTCCTTCCTCTTCTATTTTTGAAGTAGTTGGAGTAGATAGTATTAACTCTTCAAATGTTTGCTAAAATTCACCTGTGAGGTCATCTGGTCATGAACTTCTGTTTTCTGGGAGTCTTTTGATTACTGATTCAATATCCTTGCTGGTAATCAGTCTTTCAATTTTTTTTATTTCTTCCTGATTCAGTTTTGGTAGGTTTTATGTTTCTAGGAATTTATCCATTTCTTCTGGATTTTCTAATTTGTTGGCATATAGTTTTTCATAACAGTCATTACATTTGTATTTCTGTGGTGTTTGTTGTTATTTCTCCTTTTTAGTTGCCGATTTTGCTTGAGTCTTTCCTCTCTCTCTCTGAGTGTGCCTAGAGGTTTATCAAAATTGTTGACCTTTTCAAAGATCCAGCTTCTGGTTTCATTGATCAGTTCTATTTCTATTTGAGTTATCTGTATTCTTTTTTTTTAATAGATGTATGTATTTATTTATTTATTTTAATTTTTTATTTTTTATAAACATATATTTTTATCCCCAGGGGTACAGGTCTGTGAATCACCAGGTTTACACACTTCACAGCACTCACCAAAGCATATACCCTCCCCAATGTCCATAATCCCACCCCCTTCTCCCAAACCCCCTCCCCCCAGCAACCCTCAGTTTGTTTTGTGAGCTTAAGAGTCACTTTTTATTCTAATCTTAATTATTTCCTTCATTCTGCTGGGTTTGGGTTTTGTTTGTTCTTTCTCTAGCTCCTTTAAGTGTAAGGTTAGAATGTTTACTTGAGATTGTTCTTGCTTCTTGAGTAGGTTTGCATTGCTATACATTTTCCTCTTAGAACTGCTTTTGCTACATTAGAAAGTTTGGGGACTGTTGTGTTTTCATTTTCAATTTTTTAAAAAAAATATTTTATTTATTTATTTGACAGAGAGAAATCACAAGTAGACCGAGAGGCAGGCAGAGAGAGAGAGAGAGGGAAGCAGGCTCCCTGCTGAGCAGAGAGCCCGATGCGGGACTCGATCCCAGGACCCTGAGATCATGACCTGAGCCGAAGACAGCGGCTTAACCCACTGAGCCACCCAGGCACCCCTCATTTTCAATGTTTATATGTACTTCTTGATTTCTTTAATTTCTTGGTTGACCCATTCATTGTTTAGTAGCATGTTACTTAAGCTCCATGTATTACTTGGTCTCTCTAGATTTTTTCTTATGGTTGATTTCTAATTTCATAGTGTTGTGGTCATAAAAGATGCATGGTATGATTCTGATGTTTTTTAATTTGTTGAGACTTGTTTTGTGACCTCATATGTGATCTATATTCCATGTGCACTTGATACAAATGTGTATTCTGCTGTTTTAGGATTGAATTTTCTGAATATGTTTGTTAAATCTGTCTGGTTCAGTGTGTTATTCAAAGCCACTATTTTCTTGTTTGTTCTCTGGATGACTTATTTAAGTGGTGCTTTAGTATTATTGTATTATCAATTGGTCCCTTATTTTAATAACTGTTTTATGTAATTAGGTGCTCCCATGCTGGACGAATATATAATTGTCATATCTTTTTGTTATATTTATTTTATTTTATTTTATTTATTTATTTAAAAAATTTTTTTTTTAAATAGGCTCCATGCTCAGTGTGGAACCCGACATGGGGCTTGAACTCATGACTCTGAGATCAAGATCTGGGCTGGGTCAAGTGGCAGATGCTTAATCAACTGAGCCACCCAGGTCTCCCAACAATTGTTATATCTTTTTGTTGGATTCTTCCCTGTAAGTTTATATAGTGTTCTTTGTCTTGTTACAGTGCTTGTTTTGAAAGTCTATTTTATCTGATAAAAGTATTGATACCTAGTTTTCTTTCTACTGCCATTTATATGATGAACACTTTTGCATCTCTTTACTCCCCCCACCCCCAATCCTTCACTTTAAATCTGCATGTGTCTTTAGGTCTGAAATGTAGGCAGACTCTAGCTGAGTCTTCTCCCCACCCTGAACTCTGTCACCCTGTGTCTTTTGATTGGAACATTTAGTTCATTTACATTCAAAGAAGCATTGATATATATGTATTTGTTATCATTTTGTTACTTGTTTTGTCATTGTTTTTATAGTTTTTCTCTGATCCTTTCTTCCCTGTCTCTCTTTCACAATCTGTTGGTTTTACTTAGTTACATACTTGGACTCTTTACTTTTTGTTTTTTGCATGTCTATCACTGTTTTTTGATTTGTGGTTACCATTTGGTTTATATATATAACATCTTCTGCAATCACAGTCTATACTAAACTGTTGGTAGCTTGTTTTTGAACTCGTTCCTTATCCTCTTCCCTTTGTACTTCAGATATTTGGTATCATCTTTCACATTATTTTATTTTGTGATTCCTAGTATTCTTATTTTTTACTTATGGTTTTTGTTTTCCACTCAGAGTCCCCCTTCCCATTTCTTTTAGGGCTAGTTTAGAGTTCATGAATTCTTTTAACTTTGTCTGGGAAACTCTGTTGGTCTTTCTATTCTGAATGATTGCCTTGTTGAAGCATTTCCCTTTCAGCACTTTGAATTATGTCATGCTACTTTCTTCTTGCCTGTAAAGTTTCTGCTGAAAAATCAGCTGTTGGTCTTATGGGGTTTGCTTTGTATGTAATTGTCTTCCTTTCTTTTTCAACCTTTAAAATTATCAGGGTTTTTTTGCCACATTAATTATTATGTGTCTTAGTATGGACCTCTTTGGGTTGAATTTGTTGGGGGATCTCCATCCCTTCTGAATCTGGATATCTCTTTCTCTCTCCAGATTCCATAAGTTTTCAACTATTATTCTTCAAATATATTTTGTGCCCCCTTTTCTCTTCTCCTTCTGCGATACCTATAATGCAAATGCTTGATGAAGTCACTGAATTCTTTAAGTGTATCCTCAATATGCAGTATTTATGTCTCATCTGTTCAGTTTGATTACTTCCCCTCACTCTCTCCTGCAGGTCACTGGTACATTTCTCTGCTTCCTATAGCCTACTATTTATTCCATCTATTATATTTTTAGTTTCATTTATTAAATTCTTTATCTCTGATTTTTTAATCTCTTTGTCAACAGTCTCACTTTTATCCTTCACCCTTTCCTGAAGTCCAGTGAATATCTTTATGATCATTACTTTAAATTCTGTATCAGCCATAGTATTTATTTCTTTTTCTCTTTTCTCTTTTTCTTTTTCTTTCTCTTTCTTTTTCTCTTTTTCTCTTAGACCCCCTGCTATGATTTTGTTTGGTTTTCTCATCTGGGACACATTTCTCTGTTTCCTATTTCTTTATTTACCTCTCTGTCTGTTTCTGTGTGCCAGGAAAGCTAGCTACTTCCTCTGCTTTTGAAAATAGTGACTTTATGAAGAAGAAGTCCTGTAGTGCCCTGCAATGCAGTGTCCCCTCTTCAGCAGAACCTGGCACTTCAGGGGAGTTCCTATGTGTGTTGCTTGCATCCTGCTATTGTGTCTGAATCACTTTTCCTTTTGTTTTGGATATCTGCACTGACCCTTTGCCTGTTGTGAGCTGTGCTTGTTCTCTGTAATGTTAGTAAGATCTATGCAGGCTAGCTCTGAGAAGGTGTGACTGTTGAGGGATTTGGGGGGTGGGCAGAATTTGCACTGAACCACTAGTCCTAGTCCTAGGCCTAACTGCTGAACTACAGTGGCTGGAACGTATATCTTGTGGAGGCTGTGGCTTGGTGGCGTGCAGCCTTAACAAAAATAGAGCTGAGCCCCAACAGGCTTGGAGTAGGTGAGTCCTCAGAAGAACTCGTGGGAACGGTGCACTCCTAGCAGGTTAGGTGGCAAGTGTCTATGCAGCACTACCTCACACAGGTGACTCTGTTCATGCTGAGGACCAAGGGAGGAAAATGGTGCCAGCTGGTTTCTTTGTTCCCAGAGAAATCCCCCCCAAACACTCCAAAATCAATATAAACAGATATCATTTTTTTCCTTGTGCGAGCTTTTCTATGTTGGCTCTCCTCAGGATCTTGCCTCTTTAAGAGCGGGAACCTGGCTATCACTTGTCCTCTGGGCTTGCACTGTCCTGAGTGAGCTGACTTAAAGCTCCAGGCTCCAAGTCCCACTGATTATAAAAACTCACAGAATTCAGGCTCTCTGGTTTTCAAGGCCAGATGTTAGGGAGCTTTATTTTCCCTGTGTGAGCTCCCTGGTGCTTCCCCTCTTTGTAAAGCAACTCTTGACCACAGTTTCTGCCTTTTCTAACCTCTCCAATGTGGCTTCTTCACATTTAATTGTAGAGTTCTACCAGTCTTCAGATTGTTCTCTGGTTTATTAGCTTGGATTTGAGTGATATCTAGTTGTAAATGTGGGATGAAGTGAGCTTAGGGTCTTTCTACTCTGTCATCTTCCCCCAATTATTAGGAATTTTATACTGAAAATTAATTGCTTAGAACAGGATCAGAAAGGGTGGAGGAGTGAGAAACAGTGGCCACCTGATTTCAAGAACTTCATGCCTGCAAACCAGAGATCAGGAAAATGCACTACTTTGTCCACAACTGCCTTTTTCTTATAAAGTTTTGGCCACTAGATGCAGAGTATGGCCACTAAAACATCAGTACTTACGTTACTGATGTTGCTTCCATTCAGAAAGAACACCTGGAAGACGGTTTCTGCTTAATTTGTCTTCTAATCTGACAAAAATGCAGTTGAATAGCGAAATATATATTTTGCATCCAAAACCTTAGCTTCATGTAGTCTAGCAAATGTAGTTTTTAGGTTTTTGTAGTTTTTAGTTTTTAGGTTTTGTAGTTTTTAGGTTGTGAGTCTCTGCAGAACTGGAAGCAAATTAATATGTAAGATCAACCATAATGATCTTTCCATTACTTCTTTGACAAATTACTGCTGATGCATAGTGAATCTTTGAATATTTCTTATATGGAGTCTATTTTAATTCACGTTTTTTATGCAACAATAGTTACAAAAACAGTATAAATAATCTATAATTATAAACAGTATTTGCACACGAATCTGGCAAATTAAATTAATTTATAATTTAGAGTATACGTTTTTAATTTAGATTAATAAACCATGGTAAATTATAACATTAAAAATGTCAGTATGAGGGGTGCCTGGGTGGCTCAGTGGGTTAAAGCCTCTGCCTTTGGCTCGGGTCATGATCCTAGGGTCCTGGGATCAAACCCTGTGTCAGGCTATCTGCTCAGCGGGGAGCTTGCTTCCCTCTCTCTTGCTGCCTGCCTCTCTGCCTACTTGTGATCTCTTTCTTTCAAATAAATAAGTAAAAATCTTAAAAAAAATTGTCAAAATGAAGTCAAAATGGGATGATCCATGCATATTTGATAGAAATTATTCTTTTCTAAATTTTTTCCTTCCTCTTAACCTTAAACAAGTAATTCATATTCTTGATTGTATAGTATATAATGGAACTTTTGTTTTTTCATTTGTTGTGCTCCTATCTGATTTATTGTACTGTGAAGCTTGAAAGACATCAATAATGGATTTGATAACATTTTCCCTACATATTGACTTTTGATAATACAGAAACCAAAATATCTTCTATTGTCAAAATGATAAATATTGTAAATGTGACCAGATTAAATAAACTTTGCTTTAGAAAATGATATGAATTAGCTTATAGGCAATTTACTCAAGTATACATTAAAATTTTTAAGTTAATGTTTTAATTTATTTTTAAGAGTTCTAACATATTTTTGAGAATGCTTTTGTTTTCTAAACTAACATATAAAAGTTAGAAAATATATTATGATAGAGCAGAGCTTACATCACCTTCATATTTCTGCATTTTAAAAATTAGTATTATAAAAGAAGCATTCTGTCCTGATTTTTATTTTTGACCATTCTTTATAGTAGTTGATGTTGTGATGGGAGAAAGAATTTAACCAACTGAGCCACCCAGGCGTCCCATGGGAGAAAGAATTTAGAAACCTATGTTACCAGTGGTTTACCTGTTTTCCTGTTATATCCCTACTTTCAGTTCACACAAGTCAACAAAAAAAGCAATGATGGCACCAACTATCAACTAAAAAGAAATTCCTTTTATGAAAATGTCTCTCTCTAATCTTATTATGCCATTTTATTTTTTAATACATATATGAGTAATGTCAGTAATATTTGGATACTGTTCAGTGTTCTTTATAATTTCAGTATAACTCAGTGCAACATACTTATTATACAGTAATATTTGATGAGGCTTGATGATTTACTATTTCTAATTTTACCATTAGATAAAAAAGTATGCCAGTGGAAGACTTGGTTCTGATTTATTAATGATGTGCTTCAAAAGTATTATCTCTATAATATATGATGTCTGGGTATTTTTATGTATAGTTGTGTGTGTGAATCTACAATTATATCCTTTACCCCAGGCATTGCCTTTATTTATTACCATGCCTGGTTTCTTATGCCTAACCAGCTGTTGTCTGTTCTGTTTATTTTTGTCTTTTCTGAGTCAAACTTCCTAGCAACTTCAAGTGATAATACCACAAAAACAGGGTGTTCAGGGTTCAAGAGTAAACTAAACTGAAAGTTTATAAATCAAATCCTCACCCAAATGCAATCCTCACAGTGGTTGTGTTTTTCCTTTATTCTCTTTTGTTTTTGCCTTTTGAATTTGAAGAGGACGGTACACATGTTGATTTGTGACTATGAATGTTAGAACTTTCTGTGGATATAGTAGCTGAGGTTCACTCAGTGGTATTATGTTTGTAATAGAGAGAAAACTGAACTGGGAGTCAGGAAATTGGATTTCTAGCTTCCTCTGATGTGTTGAACCAAAAGAAGCTGTGTTTTCTTTTTTACCTCTTGTACTGAAAAGGCAGTTAGAGCTGGAGGGAGAATACTGTTGAGATTAATACTATGATTGAATATGACAATTATATACAAGTTGAAGACAAAGGAGTTTTTTAAAGAGGAAGAAATTGTAGAGTTGGCTTCTTGATAGGAAATATAAATGAAGCCCTAGAGGGCTTCTATGTGGACAGAAAACAGTTAAATAATATACTTACTATACACTTATTCCATCTTCTGAATAATTAATTGATTTTGACAAAAGCCAACTCTTTAAGGACTAAAACTTTAAGATAGATTCTTACATTTAAATTCTAGTTTGATCTATTAAACTACATATGGCAACAGAGGTAAATGATTAAAAGTTTTTACATTAACTAATTTATTAAATATTTACTGAAAAATCCAGAAACAGAAGTACTAGTCTAGGAACTGGGAATACAGTGGTGGAAGAAAACAGAAAAAAATGAATGTTGCTGTTCTTGTGGAATTTATTTTGGTGGAATTTCAAGCACCATGTATTAAGATTCCAAGATTAAAAATCCTGAAACTTCACATTTTGAAAATCTAGTAGAAAGACGGACAAAAGCTTATTACAAAACTTGAATATTCACCTCACAATAAACAAATGGCTAATAAATACAGGAAAACATATTCATCTTCATTAGTCATCATAGATATATACATTAAATATTATACTCCTCAGTACCCATCAGACTGCCTAAAATGAAAAAGGTGGTAAATCAAGTGTTTGTAGAGAATTAGAGTGTCCAAACTCTTGCATTTTTAGTGAGTGGAAATGGCTATAGTCACATTGGAAAATTATCTGGTACTACTTATTAAAAGTAAACACATGCATCCTCTAAGAACCAGAAATTCCATTAGGCATATACACAATATAACATAACAACACTATTTGTAACCAACAAAAACATAAACTAGCCAAATATCCATAAACATTAGAATGGAAAAAAAAATTTTGGTATCACCATGAAATGAATCTTACACAAAGTTGAACAAGACAAGCCAGACATAAAAGAATACGCATTACATGGTTTTGGTTGTATAACATACAAACCTACGGTGGAGCAACTCTATGTTGTTAGAAGTCAGAATAGAGTCTATCTATGAAAAACCCACAGCGAATATCAACCTCAATGTGGAAAAACTGACAACCTTCCCTTTGAGATCAGGAACACGACAAAGATGCCCACTCTCGCCACTCCTGTTCAACATAGTACTAGAAATCCTAGCAACAGCAGTCAGACAACAAAAAGAAATAAAATATATTCAGATTGGCAATGTAGAAATCAAACTCTCTCTCTTCACAGATGACATGATACTTTATATGGAAAACCCAAAAGACTTCACCCCCAAACTACTAGAACTCATACAGCAATTCAGTAACATGGCAGGATAAAAAAATCAATGTACAGAAATCAGTTGCTTACTTATACACTAACAACAAAAATATAGAAAGGGAAATTAGAAAATTGATTCTATTTACTATAGCACCAAGAACCATAAGATATCTGGGAATAAACCTAACCAAACAGGTAGAGGATCTGTACTCAAGGAACTATAGAATACTTATGAGAGAAATTGAAGAAGATACAAAAAGATGGAAGACCATTCCATGCTCATGGATCAGAAGAATAAGCATTGTTAAAATGTCTATACTACATAGAGCAACCTATACTTTCAATGCCATTCCAATCAAAATTCCACTGGCATTTTTCAAAGAGCTGAAACAAACAATCCTAAAATTTGCATGGAAATAGAAGAGACCCCGAGTTCCTAAGGAAATGCTGAAAAAGAAAAACAAAATTGGGGGCATCATGTTGCCTGATTTCAGGCTTTACTACAAAGTTGTGATCACCAAGACAGCATGGTACTGGCACAACAAAAACAGACACATAGACCAATGGAACAGAGTAGAGAGCCCAGATATGGACCCTTATCTCTTATGATCAAATAATCTTTGACAAAGCGGGAAAAAATACACAGTGGAAAAAAGACAGTCTCTTCAATAAATGGTGCTGGGAAAATTGGACAGCAACATGTAGAAGAATGAAACTTGACCATTCTCTTACACCATACAAAAAGATAAAGTCAAAATGGATAAAAGAGTCCAATGCAAGGCAGGATTCTATCAAAATCCTAGAGGAGAACATAGGCAGTAACCTCTTTGACATTGGCCACAGCAACATCTCTCAAGATATGTCTCCAAAGGCAAAGGGGAAAAAAAGCAAAAATGAACTTTTGGGACTTCAAGATCAAAAGCTTATGCACAGCAAAGGAAACAGTCAACAAAACAAAGAGACAGCCTGCGGAATGGGAGAAGATATTTGTGAAATGACATGACAGACAAAGGGCTGATACTCAAGATTTATAAAGAACTTCTCATTCTCAACACACACAAAACAGATAATTGCATCAAAAAATGGGCAGAAGACATGAACAGACACTTCTCCAAAGAAGACATACAAATGGCTAACAGACACAAGAAAAAATGTTCATCATCATTAGCCAGCAGGGAGATTCAAATCAAAACCACATTGAGATACCACCTTACACCAGTTAGAATGGCCAAAATTAACAGGACAAGAAACAGCAAGTGTTGGAGGGGATGTGGAGAAAGGAGAACACTCTTACACTATTGGTGGGAATGCAGGTTGGTGCAGCCACTTTGGAAAACAGTGTGGACATTCCTTAAGAAAATAAAAATAGAGCTACCCTATGAGCCTACAATTGCACTTCTGGATATTTACCCAAAAGATACTGAGGTAGTAAAAAGAAAGGCCACCTGCACCCCAAGTTCATAGCAACGATGGCCACAGTTGCCAAACGATGGAAAGAACCAAGATGCCATGAATGGATGCATGGATTAAGAAGATATGGTCCATATGTACAATAGAGTATTATGCCTCCACCAGAAAGGATGAATAACCAACTTTTGTATCAACATGGATGAGATTGGAAGAGATTATGCTGAGTGAAATAAGTCAAGCAGAGAGAGTTAGTTATCATATGGTTTCACTTACTTGTGGAGCATAAGGAATAACATGGAGGATATTGGGAGGTGGAGAGGAGAAGTGAGTTGGGGGAAATTGGAGAGGGAGACAGACCATGAGACACTGTGGACTCTGAGAAACAAGCTGAGGGTTTGGAGGGGAAAAGGGTGGGAGGTTGGGTGAGCCTGGTGGTGGGTATTATGGAGGGCACATATTGTATGGAGCACTGGGTGTGGTGCACAACAATGAACGCTGGAACACTGAAAAGAAATAAAATAAAAGGAAAAAAAATGTAAAACAAAAACAAAAAGAAGTCAGAATAGCCATGATCATTAGCTGTGGGGTATAGTGACAGGAAGGGAACTCCAGGGGCTTTTTTTGGTAATATTAGGTAATACTAGGGTTTTATACTTGGTTAAACAGTCCTTTGTAGTCTGTGAAAATTCACAGAGTTCTACACATACTTTTCTTTTGCATATTATATTAAAAATATATAATAAATATATAATATATAATATATATAAATATATATATAATATATAATATATAATAAAGTGGTTTCCTGACTCTGACCTACTGAGTTAAGTCCACTCAGTTAAATGGTTATAATAATTTTTTACCCCATTAAATATGGAGAAAATTCAAAAGCCAGGGTGAGCTTATGAAAGACATATGTCTTTGTTTGAAAATTGACAATCCTGCTTCTAAACATGGCAAGAGTGTAGAGATTTTAAAGAAACTTTCCTGACTAAATATTAACTATGTAATAAAGACAAGTAGTAATAATGGAAAAAAAAAAAAAAAGTAACTCCCAAGGAGTTAGTTTCCTATCTTTTTAACAGAGTTAGTGATAGAAATAATTTCCTATATGACATTTATTATTTGAAAATAAGTGATGAAAATGTATTTGAATATCTTAGGATTTTTTTTGGGGGGGAGGAAGATATTACATAGAGGGGCTTTGAAACTATATTGACCTGGCTCTAATCTGGCTGTGCTACCAGATAGTTGTGTATTTCTTGTCAAATTATTACATAATCTGAACCTTAGTTTTCTGTAAACTACGTATTAGAATGACCAGATCATGGGGGACACATGACAGTCTGTTGGATCTATGAGAGCTGCACTGTATTTGCTCATTGCTGTATCTCTTGAGACTAGTTTTTCACCTGGTAAACAGTAGCCATACTAAATTAATATTTGGAAAATAAGTGAAAATTGTACATAGATGTTTAATCAATTGTTCCTTTTTGTTATATATATAATTTGTATCCTATTTTAGAATTTATATATCTTATTTAATTTTCACTACTTTCCAAAAAAATGTATAAACATTTCCAGATATAATAATCCTGTATCTCAAAATTAGTATGCAGAATAAGTACTCCAACCAAAGATATCTCATACATACCAAGTCTAGTGCTTGTCTGACTCTAGGGTAGCAAAATAGATGGTTGTTGTATACATGTGGAAAGAAATGTAGTCTCATGGGCTTTTAAGGCTACAAATGGTCTTCATGAATATTTATTCAAGTCTCTGTCAAGAATCCTTGTCAAACATATCTTGATTAAATCTAGTATCAGGGACTCTTCCTCTACCAGTGGGTACTCTATAAATCTACAGCTACAGCTGTTAAATATTCCATATACTGATTTCAAAACTGCCTCCAAAATTGGTTATACCCTCTGGAGCAACAAAAAGTAAGTCATATTCACTGCTACATGACAATCCTTCAATAATTTAAATAGAATGAAATCTTCATATGACACAATTTCTAGATTGTTCACTATAATATTTGCTTACCTTTGGTTTTTTAATATCTTAGAAAGGTGGTTCCCAGGCTATAAGTAATTGTCAATGACTATAATAAGACAAGTAAAATATATTTCAATCTGAGCATAGCCTTGTTTTTGATTTAGCCTACAATTTTATTTTTAGTGGTCACATAACAATATGGATCTATACTATCTGCATTATGAAATTTGTCTTTTTCAAGATGTTGAAAAGAAAATGACAAAAATGAAATGGAAAAAACTTAAAAACAAATTTTATGCTTCCTGCATCTGGCAACTACCAATCTGTTTTGTTTCTATGATTTGGATTTTTTTTTTTTTGATATTCCACATGTAAGTGAAATTACAGAGTATTTGTTCTTTTCCTGTCTGACTTATTTCACTTAGAATAGTGACTTCAAGCTCCATCCATTGTTGTCACATATGACAGGATCTCCTTCCTTTACATGGCTGAATAATATGTATATTAATCACATCTTCCTTATCCATTTGTCCATCAATAGACGCTTTGGTTTCCATGTCTTGACTAATATAAACTGCTGCAATGAACACATGAAAGTGCAAATATCTTTTTGAGTTAGTGTTTTTATTTTTTAATTTTCTTTGGATAAATACACATTAGTAGGATTGCTGGTCATATGGTAATTCTATTTTTAATTCT
Source organism: Mustela lutreola (assembly GCF_030435805.1). Lineage (NCBI taxonomy): Eukaryota > Metazoa > Chordata > Mammalia > Carnivora > Mustelidae > Mustela > Mustela lutreola. Next base: position 19,130,083 of record NC_081290.1, read on the forward strand.
TTAAGGTACTTCCAAACTGTTTCCACAGTGGCAGCACCCATTTTAATTTCTACCCACAGTACAGAAGGTTTCCTTTTCTCTACATCCTTGCCAAAACTTGCTATTTCTTATATTTTTAATAGCCATTCTGATGGTTGTGAGGTGATATCTCATTGTGGTTTTCCTTAATAATGTTGAACAACTTTTCATGTAGCTGTTGGCTGTTTACATGTCTTCTTTGAAAAATGTCTACTCAGGTGAACAAACATATAATTTTCAAGTTCATATTTTCTTTTTTGCAAAAGTCACATGGTAATATTCATTCATTCAACAAGTATTTATTGACCGCCTATTATATACCAGTGTTTTTCTAGTGCTAAGGATAGATTAGTAGATAAAACAAAGATCCCTTCCACTAGGATCTTATGTTCTAGTTCAGAAAAGGACCTAAAATGGTGAACTGTCATGTACTTTTTCAGATGTGTACACTTTTATGAATAATTTTAGTGCCCTAAGCCCCAATTACTGGCTATTATAGTTAATAGAAGAATGCTGATATTTAACTGAAGTTATTAAGAATCATACCTTCAATGAGAAGACTCCAATGAGTTGATAGCTTTATATTGTTCCTACTCAAATGAACTTTTATATAATTTCATTTTTCTTTGAGAAGAGCTGTAATTAAAACTCTGATTTGCAAACCCTCCAAATAATGTTGATTCTGGAGTGGGTGTAAATTCTTTCTGAAATCCATTCTCTAAAGCAAAATGGAAAATTACTTTGATTCTATTGAATTAAGTCCAAAAGGAGGGCAGATATTTAAAATTTTTAATAGAGAGAGTCATTATACCCCCAAGCATCATTATTTGAATTTGCAGCCAGCAAAACTATTACACATTAATTTAGTATAACTTTACAATTTTGGCTATTTCTCTAGTTAGGGTGTAACTTTTCATAAATGAGGAGTGTGAATTAAATGCCTTATGGTGGTGGTGAGACTCTATTTAATTCATATACTCCTTTAAGACTATATTCATCTAGACCAAAGTAGCAGGAGGAGGAGGAGAGGCTTATCCAAAGGTACAGGCACATAGAAAAATAGTTAAATCACAAGTGGGATAATAATTTGATCACCAAATTAAGTAGATTGCAAAGTTAATTACAAAGGTTAGCTGACTTTATTACTAACTTCAATTACTATATTTTTAAAAATAGTAATATGCCTTGTTTGAATGAACCAGCATATTAAATGCACCCCCTAGCACCACGAAATGCTAAAAACACACAGGAATTGTTCACCTGTGCGTGAGTTAGTTTGGGCTGCTGCCTAAGCACAACTTTTTTCTCTGAATGCTAAGCTCTTTCATCATTCAACACAATTTTCTGACAATCGGCAATTGCATTTTATTTTTGTTTCTTTTGTACATCAAATAACCTATCCATTAATATCTTCAAATATATTTATAATTTAATGAATATTTCTTTCAATCCTCTAAGATTTCTTTGGCATCTCTTTCTAAAGTTACTGTACTTAAGTTGATATCACTGCAAATGTCTGTGTATTCATCTGCTTGGGCTTCCGTAACAAAAATCACAGGCTGAGTAGCTTAGCCAACAGAAATTTATTTTCTTACCGATTCAGAGGCCAGAAGTCCTAGATGAAGGGGATGGCAGATGGATTTCTGGAGTGACCTCTCTTCCTGTCTTATAGATGGCTGCTTTATTGTGTCCTTACATAACATTTCCTCTATATGCATATGGAGAATGGGAGAGGAAGAGAGAAAGTTCTGATGTCTCTGTTAGGCAGTTAATAGACATGAGTCTAAAGCAAGTGCTGGCTACATTCTCTGTACCACCCACAAGGGTTAACAGCCAGACCTTCAGAATCACCTCTAAGGACTAACAGAACAGGAAAGGCCCAGCCACAGAGCTGGCTCAAAAGCCACAGAGGGCCTTCCAAGAGCTGAGCATGTGCACAGAGTACAACTCACCCTTAAACACCATTAAAGTCACAACAGAAGCTCATTAGACATTAATTAATATACAATACATAAAGTAATTACAATTATAACAGAATGCATCATGGGTAGGCACATGGACAGAAGCCAAAATGTTATATGACCACCAGCTGTCAATCAAAAATGTCAATCAAAGCCAAATTTATGTATACACAAAGCATGCTTAAAAGAATGCAGCTGGATTTTCTCAAGGCCATTGCAACTCTAGCTCTGGCATGGCTCACTTTCACACTCCACAGTGTACTGTACTTATCTGCTCAATAAACTATCTCCCCATTCTGGTCTGAGGTATTGAATTTGATGCATATGGGACAAGAACCTAGCGATCCAATAACATCTCTCCCTCTCCTTATAAGGATACCAGCACTATAAGATTAATACCACATCTTTATGACCTCTTTTAACCATAACTGCCTCCCTAAAGACCCTATCCTTAAACACAGCCACACTAGGATAGGAAATTTAACATACAAATTTGCCAGGAGTGAGGCTAGAATACTCAGTCCATAATAGATTGTTTAAATCATATTTTTAATGTTTAAAAATTTCAAAACTGTTTCATGTTATAGAAAAAATTGTGAAGATAGTGTAGAGTATTCCCATATGCCTCTCAGTTTCTTCTATTAACATCTTATGGTACATTTGTTATAACTAATGAATCAATGTTTATACATTAATGAAGTCTGTATTTTACCCATATTTCTTTAGTATTTAACTACCGTTTTTTTCCTCCTCTTACTTTTCCTTCCCCCCATCTCTCCCTCCCTTCCCTCCTTTCTTCTTTCTGGCCGCAGTGTTCCATTCACGATATCATACTACCTTTAGTAATCATTTTACAAAAGGCTTCTCTGGACTATAACACCATTCCAGAGTTTTCTTGTTTTTGTTGACCTTTGTGCTTTTGAGAAGTACTGATTTGGTATTTTGTAGAATCAGTTGAAATTTTTCTTATGTTTATCTCATGATTGGACTGTGGTTATGCATTTTTGGGCAGAAGCCCACAGAGGTAAAATGCTATTTTCATCACATCATATCAGGTGTACATAGAATCGGTGTGACATCATTGGTGATAACCTCGATCACTTACCTGATGTAAGTGCTTGTCAGGTTTCTCCACTGTGAAGCTACTCTTTCGCCTCCCTTTTCATTGTGTGATCTCTTGGAGGAAGTAACTATTCACTGTCCACATATAAGGAGTAGGGAGTCATACTCCATGTCTTGGAGGGCAGAGTAATTACAGAAATTATTTAAAATTATTTTGCACTTAATTATTTAATCATCTCTATCAGTATATAGCCTATGGACAATTATTTTATACTTTCAAAAAAGATTTTATCTATTTATTTGACAGACAGAGATCACAAGCAGGCAGAGAGACAGGCAGAGGCGGGCGGGGGCGGGGGGGGGGGGAAGCAGACTCCCTGCTGAACAGAGAGACGGATGTAGGGCTCAATCCCAGTAGCCTGGGATCATGACCTGAGCTGAAAGCAGAGATTTTCACCCACTGAGCCACTCAGGTGCTCCTATACTTTTGATTATAATCTAATACTGCTTAATTCTGTCCATTGGGAACTCTTTTACTTGGCTCTTGTGTCTCTTTGACATAGTCCCATTATTCTTTTTTCCTTTTTTAATTAATGCTTTTAATAATTTAATAAATTAAATTTTTAAAATAGCTTCCTACCTACCCCCCCCCCCCCCAAAATTCTTATTCCCTGGCACAACAAGATGCTTTGGGTGGTTTTTGTGTATTTCCTGACCTAGCCCTAGACCATCCATTTTCCAAGAAAAATGTTCATTTTTATTGCAGAGAGGTATTGAAAACCAAGATCTGGGTGCCAGCTGTGCTTACTGCTATTGGGGTGCTGCTGATTCTAGACCCTCTCATCTGAGAGAGTAAGGAAAATGTATTTGTGCATGGAATAATACACATCTATAAGTATCTATAGATGTATATTAATGCATTAAACTAAAGTTCATGTTATTGTCTTCAACAATCAATTAACACATGGACCTTTCTAGTCTTGTCTCCTTGCTTGTTTGTAATCTTCTACTCCAGCAGTCAGTGAGAAACCTCACTCCCACAATCTGCTATCCATTTACTTCATTATTACATACCAGTACATGGGTTTAGAGGTATTGGAATTGTGAACTCCTGTAGAAAACAACTCCATCAGTTATAGTATGGTACTTACATACAATTCCTTTTGCTTTTATTTTATTTTGATTTTCAAAATTTGGTCAGTAACTTTTCTTCCCATCCCTTGTTGTGAAGGTGTTTCATATATTTGTAATACAGTTAAATTGTTTTGTCATGCACTACATTCTATTCTGGGGTCCTGGAATCTGTGAAATGCTTTTTAAAAATGTGTGTATATGTAGGTTTACTCTTTGTGCCATAACATTTTATGGGTTTTGACAAATGCATATTGTCACATATCCACTATTAAGGTACCATACAGAATAGTTTTATTCTCTTAAAAAAAAAAAGTCCCCAGTTTTTTAAACCTATTTAAACAAATGTCATCCACTGATCTATTTACCTTCTTTTCAGTTTTGCCATTTCATGTAATTAGAGTCATCCAATATTTAGGCTTTTCAGATAGGCTTCTTCCACTTAGCAAATATGTATTTTTAATTCATCCATGTCTTTGAGTAGTTGAAAGCTCATTTCTTTTTATTGCTGAATTATTATATGGTTGCGTATCATTTCTGATATTGGAACTTATTCTGGCTCTTATTCTCTCTCACTGTTTTGCTTAACCAGGCAAGAGGTTTATTAATTTGTTTATCAAATAATTAACTTGTAGTTTTGTTGATTTTTCTCTATTTTTTAATTTTCAATTCCATCAGTTTTTCTGATGACATATTTCTTTTTTCAACCTCCTTTAAACTAATTGCTCTGCATTATCTAGTTTTCTAAAATGAAATCATATGTCACTGATTTTAGATCTTCCTTCTATTCTAATACATGCTTGTAGTATTATATATTTTCTTCCAAGTACTACTTTCATTGCATTTCACAAATTTTGATAGGTTGTATTTTCATTATCATTTAGTTCAAAATACTCTCCTGAATTTCCCTATAGACTGCTTCTTTGATCCATGTTTTCTTTAGTCCCCAAATATTTGTCATTTTCCAGGCATATTTTTGTAATTAATGTCTAGTTTAATTCCATTTATCTTTATTAATTGTTACTATTCTTTTATTTTTTTAGAGAGAGAGGAAGCAAGAACAGAGGGGAGGGGCAGAGGCAGACTGTGAGAAAATCCTAAGCAGGCTCCATGCTCATCTCAGGACTCTGAGATCAGGACCTGAGCCAAAATCAAGAATCAGTGCTTAACTGAGCCACCCAGGTACCCCTAGTTTCATTCATTTTGATCTAAGAACTCACCTGGTATGACTTCTATTCTTCTAAATTTTAGTTTTTATTTTTATTTTTATTTCATCTTTAGTTGTTCTTTTATTGCCCAGATGTGGTCTATCTTGGTAAAAGTAACTTTTTGGATATTATATCTCTATATATCTCTATATATCATATTATGACACAACCTAAAACTGAAGTAAGTATGTGTACAGCTTGCAGTTTTATGTTAATCTGGCTCTGAGCTGGGCTGTGTTCAATGTTTACTATAGGTATATGTGCCAGAGGCCTTCCTATTTCTTGTTTTTATCTTTGCTTCTGACTTTGGACTTCCTAAAGTCTTTCTTTTCAAACACGGGCTTATCCTGTGGTTGGATAAGTGGTAATCCTCTGTTATTACAATATAACCCTGTCAGTGTTGTGGTACGGTGTTAGGGAGGGAAGGTGTTCTATAATCTTCTGATTAAACCTTAGTCATTCAGTGGGATTGTGTCTCCAAGTTCATGTGAATCTCACAGGTGTTTCTTAAGTATACAACATTTCACTCTCCAGCCCCCCAGTCACTCCTTTGGTGTGATAAGGGAGCTTAGAGTTGGTGGAAGGGACGAGTCCCCTTCCCAGATAAGGCTCCAGTAAAGTCTTCCCCCCCTACTCCGTCAGAGTGGCTATTTGTTGTGGGTGTATTTCCTAATTGCTCTTTCCCCCTCCTGCCAGAGCCAGAAGGGGATCCTTCTTGGCTCTTCACTATCAGACCCTGGTATGCAACCCGAGGGTCAAACCTTTGACAGTGTGAGGAGCCGAGACTTCCGCTTCCAGGATGATGTCACTCTCCTGCTAGGCCACGCTCAGCCTTCAGCAGTTCATCAAATTACCATGTAAATGTCCTACCAGTCTGTGGCTCCAGCACCTTTGGTTCCACTTGAGGGGATCTCAGTTGTGACTCTATTTTCGCATCCAGTTTTTGGGGTGACTGTTTGCCCTGAGACCTCAGTTCTCAGGTTAACAAAGTCATTGACTTTTGGTTTACTCAGAATTTTTCTTATAAGAATGGAAGTGACAACTTCCAATCTATTTACATTTCACAACTGAAACCTGCAATTTTATATTTTTCTTTTAAAAATTTATGTGGTCAGATATTTAATCAGACTCTCAATATATACATTTGTAGTTAAGTAGACAATTCAACAAAATGCTAATAATTTTATTTATATACTCAAAGAAAATACCCCATTTGATCACTGTAGCCAATTAAAGCATCTGTGTACACTTATAGGTGGCAACTTCTGAGTGCATGTTAGAAGCTAAATTTTTATTCTTGAAACTCTGATCGCTTATGTAGCTTAAAAATTATCATAAACATCCAAGTTGAACTTTCAAAATATCCAGATTACAGCTGTGGTAGGCAGAATCCTAAATTAGCCCTCAGGATTCCCACAAAGCTGGTATACATACCATGTATCACCTTCTTCAAGAGGGACTTGTGCTATGATGAGATATTGCTCTTGTGATTATGTGACATTATATGGCAGAGGGATTTTAAAGATGTAATTAAGGTTCCTAATCAGTGATTTTGAGTTAATCAAAAGAGAGATTATCCTGGTTCAGCCTAATTTAATCATGTGAGCCATTGAAAGGGTCAGAAAAATTCAGAGTGGGAGAGATTTTTTTTGCTGACCTTGGAGAGACAAACATACTAGGAACTGCCCTTTTGAGGTGGCTGCCTGACAAGAAATTGAAGGTAGTCTTTAAGACTGAGAATGATTTCTGATTAACCATCTGGAAAGAAATGGGGGATTCTAGTTCTACAGTTATAAGGAACAGAAATCAGTCAGCAACTGTAAGACTGGAAGAGAACACAGAACCTCAAAGGAAAACAGTGATAGCTGAGACATTTACTTCAACCAGTAAGACTGTGAGTGGAGGTCCCAGCTGGCTCATACCTGACTTTCGAACCATGGATAATTAATGCACGTTATTTTGTACCTCTGTTTGTGGCACTTTGTTTCATAGCAAAACAAAACAAAACAAAAACAAAAGAAAAACTGAAAGATACACAATATCAAAATATTTTGATTTTTTAACAGCCCTAATGAAAACAGCCTGAGAATTTAGAATTAATATAATTAAGTCCCATTTTCATTCCTATAGTTATAACTTACACAAAAATAAAATAAGTATTGACTTGATTTATCCACTGATCACATTCTTAGGTATTATTTTAGTCAGTTGGGTTTCTATAACAGAATACCACAGACTAGGTGGTTTTTAAACAACTGAAATTTATTACTCACAATTTTGGAGGCTGAAAGTCCAAGCTTAGTTGCCAGAATGACCAGGTTCATGTAAAGACACTCATCTGGGTGACACACTACCACTTGGTATGTCCTCTCATAGGGGAGGGGTTCAGGAACTATCTGAGGCCACTTTTATAAGGTCACTAATCCCATTCATAAGATTGCCACCCTCATGATCTAATCATGATCTCCCAAAGGCCCCCTCCTCCTAAAACGCTATGACCTCAGGATAAGTTTTCAAGCCATGAGTTTTGGGAGAACACAAACATTCAGTCTCTAGCAGGTGTGTTAACAGCCAAGTGTGGTTTTGATGTGGTTACTCCGGCCAAACAACATGCAAGCATCCAGCAGCATCATGAAACTCAGAAATACTAAATTTCCAGTTTTGAGGCCAGATGGCGGTAGGTAGGTAGGTAGGTAGTGACTATAAGAGCTGTGTGCTTCCAAGTGTTTATTTACTTAATTCTGATTTAGGAAGAGTAAATATGACTGAGCTGTATACACAAAATTACCAAACAAAAATATTAATTAATACATGAAGGAAGATCACATTGATTAAGAAGAAAAATTCTAAACTGATAAGTAAAATGGCAAAAGACACCGAAAAAACAGTAGTGAGAATACAAGCTAAACACTATAAGATTAGTCAGATAGAAATACCATATGTGAAAAATTAATAGGTGGTTTCCGTATCTTAGCTATTGTAAATCATACTACAGCAAACATAGGATATGTATATCTTTTCAGTTTAGAGTTTTGTTCTCTTTTGGTGCACAGTACCCAGTACTGGTATTATCAGATCATATGGCATTTCTATTTTTAATTTTGGGGGGGAAACTTTATACTTTTTACCACAGTGGCTTCAATAATTTACATTACACCAACAGTGGATTAGGGTTTCATGTTCTCCACATTCTTTTTTTTTTTCTTCTCATATTCTCCACATTCTTGCCAACACTTGTTCTTTCTTGTCTTTTTCATTCTAGCTATTCTGTAAGGTGATACTTGTTCTGATTTGCTTTTCCCTGGTAATTCATAATGTTTCATATGTTTGTTGGTCATCTTTATGTCTTCTTTGGAAAAATGTCTCTTTGGGTTCTCTGCACATTTTTTAATGGTTTTTTTTTTTCTGCCTGTGTGCTTTTGTGTATTGTAAATACTTCCTATATTTTTGATAATAACCCTTTATCAGATTTATCACTTGCAAATGTCTTTTACCGTTTAGTAGGGGATCTTTTCCTTCAGTTGATGGTTTCTTTTGCTTGCAAAAACTGTGTGTGTGCATGTGTGTGTGTAGTAAAAATAGTCTAGTTTTGCTTTTTTCTCTTGCCTGAAGAGATAAATTTAGAAAAAATGTTGCTAGGGCCTATGGCAAAGTGATTACCGCCTGTTTTCTTTTAGGAGTTTTATAGTTTCAAGTCTCATGTCTTTAATCCATTTTGAGTTTATTTTTGTGTAATGTATAAAAGAGTGGTCCAGTTTCATTCTTTTGTATGTTGCTGTCCAGTGTTCCCAGCACTATTTGTTGAAGAGATGGTCTTTTTCCCATTGTACAGTCTTGACTCCTTTGTTGTAGCTTGACCATATAAGTGTGGATTTATTTCTGGGCTCTGTATCTTCTCCGGTTGATCTGTGTCTTTTTTTTTTATGCCAGTACCATACTATTGATTACCTGAGCTCTGTAGTATATCTTGAAATATGGGATTGTGATAACTTCAGCTTTGTTGTTCTTTTTCAAGTTTGCTTTGGCTATTGAGGGTCTTTTGTGGTTCCATACAAATTTTAGTATCATTTGTTCTAATTCTGTGAAAAATGCTCTTGGTATTTTGATACTGATTGCATTGAATCTATAGATTGTTTTGTGTAGTATAGATATGTTATCAATATTAGTTCTTCTAATCCATGAGTATAGAGTATCTTTCCATTTATTTGTGTCATCATCAATTTTCTTTCATCAGTTTAGTAGTTTTCAGATCATGTCTTCCACCACATTGATTAAGCTTATTCCTAGGTTATTTTATAATTTTTGGTGCAAATGTAAATGGGATGTTTTCTTAATATCTCTTTTCTGCTACTTTGTTATGAATGTGTAGAAATATAATGGATTTCTGTGTATTAATTTTATATCTTGCAACTTTACTAAATGCATTTATCAATTCTATTAGTTTTTGGTGGAGTCTTATGATTTTCTGTATAGTGACAGATTACCTTCCTCCTTACCAATTTGGATGCTTTTTATTTCTTTTTCTTATCTGATTGCTGCAGCAGAACTTCCAGTAGTAGTTCTGCTACTGGAGAACTACTCCAGTATAAAAGTGATGAGAATGGACATCCTTGTCTTGTTCTTCATCCTAGAGAAACATTTATAGCTTTTCACCATTCAGTATGATGTTAGCTGTGAATTTTTCATATATGGCTTTATTATGTTGGGGTATGTTCCCTCTAAACCTACTTTACTGAGTTTTTACCACGAATGGATATACTTTGTCAAATGCTTTTTCTGTATCTATTGAGATCATTTTATGTTTTTTATCCTTGTTCTTATTAATGTGATGTATCACATTGATTGTTTTGTGAAAACTGACACACCCTTGTATACCTGGGATAAATCCTACTTAATTGTGGTGAATCATTTTTTTTAATGTATTGTTGGATTCAGTTTGTTAATATTTAGTTGAAGATTTTTATATCCATGTTTATCAGAGATATTGGCCTGTAGTTCTTTTTTGTAAGGTCTTTACCTGGTTTTGGCATCACGGTGAGGCCACCTTCAAAGAATGAATTTGGGAGATTTCTTCTTTAATTTTTTTTTTTTTTTTTTGAGTAGTTTCAGGAGAACAGGTATTAGCTCTTCTTCAAATGTTCGGTAGAATTAATCTGTGAAGCCATCTGGTCCTGAACTTTTGTTTGTTAGGAGTTCTTGAATTACTGATTCAATTTTGTTATTAGTAATTGATCTATTCAATTTTCCTATTTTTTTCTGATCCACTTTTGGAAGATTATGTATTTCTAGGAATTTATCCATTTCTTCTAGCATCTCTAATATGTTGGCATATAATTTTTATACTATTCTCTCCTAATCCTTTGCATTTCTGTGGTGTCAGTGTTCATTCTCTTCCTTCATTTCTGATATTAAGTTCTCTATTCCTTTTCTTGATGAGTTTGGCTGAAGGCTCATAACTTGGTTTTTTCAAAGAAATCATTCCTTGTTTCATTGATCTTTTATATTGTATTTTTAGTCTCTATTTCCTTTATTTCTGTTCTAATCTTTATTCTTGCCTTGTACTAGCTTTGAGCTTTGTTCTTTTTTATAGCTCTTTTAGGTGTAAGGTTAGGTTGTTTATTTGAGATTTTTCTTGTTTCCTGAGGTAGACTTGTATTGTTATAAATTTCCCCCTTGTATCTGCTTTTGCTGTGTCCCAAAGATTTTGGAGCATTGTGTTTTCATTTTCATTTTTCTCCATATGGTTTTTGATTTCCTCTTTGATTCCTCAATTGACCCATTTATTGTTTAGAAGCATATTGTTTAGCCTCCATATATTTGTTTTTTTCTAGCTTTTCTCTTATAATTGATTTCTAGTTTTATAACCCTGTGGTCAGAAAAGATGTTTATATGATTTCAGTCTTCTTAAATTTTTTAAGACTTGTTTTATGGCCCAACATGTGATCTATCCTGGAGAATGTTCTATGTGCACTGGAAAAGAATGTGCATTCTGTTGCTTTGGGATGCAATGTTATGTATATACCTGTTAAGCCCATCTGGTCTAATGTGTTGTTCAAAGCTACTGTTTCCATATTGTTTTCTACTTGGATGATTTATCCATTAATGTCAGTGGGGTTTTAAATCCCCTGCTGTTATTATATTATTGTCAGTTTCTCCTTTTATTCCTGTTAATGATTGCTTTATGTATTTAGGTGCTCCAGTGTCAGGTGCATGGATATTTATCATTGTTATATCCTCAGGGATTTATCCCTTTATCATTATGTAGTCCATGTTTGCCTATTGGTACATTCTTTGTTTTAAAATTCATTTTATTGGATATAACTATTGCTACCACAGCTTTTTTTTCACTTCCATTTGCATAGTATATGTTTTTTTCTAGCACTTCACTTTCATTCTATCTTTGTCTTTAGGCCTGAAGTGAGTTTCTTATAGGCAGCAAAAAGATGGGTAGTTTTTTTTTTTTTTTAAGATTTTATTTATTTATTTGACAGACAGAGATCACAAGAAGGCAGAGAGAGAGGAGGAAGCAGGCTCCCTACGAGCAGAGAGCCTGATGTGGGGCTTGATCCCAGGAACCTGAGATCATGACCTGAGCTAAAGGCAGAGGCTTTAACCTACTGAGCCACCCAGGCGCTTGGGTGTTATTTTTTTTAAACCATTTAGTTACCCTGTACATTTTGTTTGGAGCATTTAGTCTATTTACATTTAAAGTAAGGTGGATAGGTATCTATTTATTGTTTTTTTGTTGTTTTCTTATTTTTGTTCTTCCCTGTTCCTTTCTCCTTCTCTTGCTCTCTTCCTTGTTGTTTAATGGCTTTTTTGGTGTTATGCTTGAATTCCTCTCTTTTTATTTTTTTCTGTGTATCCATTCTATGTTTTGATTGTGTTTATTATTAGGTTCATATTATCACATCTTATGTGTATAGCAGTCTTTACTAAGTTGATGGTTGCTTAAATTTGAACACATTCAAAAAGCACTAAATCCTCCATGTTTTCTCTATGTAATGTCATATTTTGTATCTTTTAATATTGTGTATGTTTTGACTGAATTTTGCAGATACAATTGATTTTACTACTTTTATATTTTAACCTATATACTGGCTTTATACGTGATTAAGCTACTACCTTTACTATACTTTTGTTTTTACCTGTCATAACTAGAAGTAAGAAAATTTTTTCCCTTTGTAATTTTCTTACTTCTAGTTATGGCCTTCTTTGCACTCAAAAGATTCCCTTGTTTGTTTCATTGCTTCAAGTTGTATTTCTATTTTTTTCTAATTGTATCCCTCACATCATTATCATTTTTTCTTTATGCTTGTTAACTTTTGTAATTTAGGGCTCTCTAAACTCCAAAAATGCACCCCTTGGAATTACCTTCTCTATTAGTCACAGGATTTCAGCTTTTCATTCTAGGTCAAATGCCTTGATTATACCTTCCCCATTTGTTGCAAGTTGCTTCTCCATCAAATTCTCTATAAATTGTAGCCTACATTCTTCCAAACTACTTTCTTGCTAAAATGGCCAATCTACTCATTTGCTTCTTTTCTATTCCTGTACTTGCAGTGACTCATTTTCTGTCTCTTTTTAAATCTCCATCTCTGGAAACCAGTGTCATGACCTTATTTAGGTTTGGGTAGAATTCTTTGGGTTTCACTTGTGTTAACTTCTTTTTCCACTGGCTTATCTCTTTTTTATATGATAATCCTATGAGTAACCAGATGCTCATGATATTGGGTAAGAAGAAAAAAACAACAGCCTTTGCTTATGTTATTTTTCTGTTTTAGTGTTTTATCTATTCTCTTTGATACCTTCTCTTGTCTAGTGGATGCACTTTAAGATTGATGGTTATAGTATTTTCTATAAGTTGAGTTTTTTCAGTGTGATTTCTGCTGCTATACATGACTGCTCTGTTCTTATTTAACTCTATCATGAATAGAATTTTGTGGACATGATACAAGTCATGAACTTAATACTGAATATAAATAAAAATATAAAAAGTCCTCATACAAATAACAATAGCAAAAAAAAAATCTGACTCTTCTTCTGAAATAATTTCATTATTTCATATTTCATTACTCCTTCCAAAATCTTAATAGAGAAAATCCAATAAGCAAAAATATTGATCCTCTTAGACACCTTTTAAAGTAAGAGAGGGAGGAAAGATATGGCATATGTAGAGAGAGATGAGGAAAAAACCTGCACCCCAAGTATGGTGCATGGGGAAGATGAATTCCCATAATATTTGGTTTTAAAAACCAAAAGGTTTTCATTTTGAGAATTCTTACGATCAGTGGGACTTAACACCCAGAATATTAAAAATCAGTAGACTTGACTATGTGAGAGCTGGAAAGGTGATAGGAAACTTAGTCCCTGCCTTTAAAGAGACAGCACAGCAAACAACCCCATAGTTTTTGAGACCTAGTATAGAAACAGCAGTTTAGAAAAACTTGGGCATATGTGGAGGGGATTTCTGTACTAATTTCAGTACCTGTGAAGGAGGGGCAGGGATCTTTGGGAGACTTCTTCAGGACCAAAAGAGCTGGTGAGCACCATTTCCCTTTCCATACCACAGCCTAGTTACACATACACCTGTAGGAACCAGCTCAGTACCAACACTCTACTTAGTTTGCTAAAAGCATGCTCTGCCTGCATGTGCTTCTGTGGATCTGCCCCTTCTACATGGTCAGTCATGACAGTTTTCCTGGTTGTCTGTAGGTCCCTTCCTGCACCAGACTAGTGTGAACCTTGTCACTGCACCCAGCCCTGGCAACTCTCCTGCACTCTTCCCTTCCAGCCCTGTAGCAGGATTTTTCTAAGGCAGTTCCAGTTCCCTTCCTATGGCAGACCTGCCCAAAACTTGCTAATACTGCAAACATCACTGTGTTCTCCTATGGACCTACCCTCCAATATGCACTTGGCCAGAACCCATTCAAAGAAGTGCCACAATCCTGGCAATGTGCAAGCAACCCTGACAGTGGGCAAGCACTGCTTTAAAGTGACTCCTGTTCTTGGGAGAGGGGTCCACATATTACAGTCCAGCTGCAGCCCAACCAGTGGGCAAGAGGCAGATATCTGGTCTGACTGTAGGCCCCATCCACCAATGAAAGCTTCTTAGGGGACAACACAATGTAATTACCTTGCAGTTTAGTGCTACTACATCTCTGGCAAACTTGCTCTGATTCATCTCACGGCCAAGGTAGCCCCAGACTGGCTCACTAACAACACAGGGAACAAACCCTCCTCACAGCATGCAAAGAGAACAATTGAAGACAACTGGATTGAAGGCAAAGATGGCTGAGCCACAATAGTAGAGCACTTGTAACACACAGAGGAGATATCCCTGAAGTGCCAGATCCCAGTGAGTGTAAACATTGCATTGCAGGGCACTACATGTCTTGTTCTTCCTAAAAATGCCACTACTTCCAAGAGCAGGAGAAAGCTGACTTTCCTAACATAAAAACAGGCTCAGAGATTTAGACAAAATGAGACAGAGTAATATGTCCCAAATGAATGAAGAGGGCAATATCATAGCAAGAGATCTAAATGAAACAGATAATTAATATGCCAGATAGAGAATTTAAAGTAATGGTTATAAATACAATCACTGGACTTGAGAAAATAGCAGAGGGCCTCAGTGAGATCTTCAACAAAGGCATAGAAATTAAAAAATAACTCATCAGAGATAAAGAATTCAATAACTGAAATTAAACTAGATGGAATAAATAGTAGACTAGAGGAAGCAGAAGAACAGATCAGCCATTGGAGGACAGAGTACTGGAAAACAAATAAGTCAATCAGGAGAGTGGAGAAAAGTAATAAAAATAAAAATAGACTAAGAGAATTCAGCAACATCATCAGGCATAATGCATTTACAGTATAGGGATCCCAGAAGGAGAAGAGAGAGGAATTGGGGCAGAAAATTTGAAGAGATAATAACTAGAAACTTCCCAAATCTAGGGAAGGAAACAGAAATCCAGATCTAGGAGACACAGAGTGTCCCCAACAAAATCAACCCAAGGAGGTCCAAACCAAGACACATAGTAATTAAAATGCCAAAAAGTAGTGGTAGAGAATTGTAAAATCAGCAAGAAAAAAAGAGAACAATTGCATACAAGGGAAACTCCATACAGCTATCAGCAGATTTTTCAGCAGAAACTTTGCAGGTTTGAAGAGAGTGGCATGGTATATTCAAATTTCTGAAACAAACAAACAAAACAAAACAAAACAAAAACCCTGCAACTATTTTATCCAACAAGCCTATCATTCAGAATAGAAGGACAGATAAAGAGTTTCCCAGATGAACAAAATGTAAGGAGTTCATGACCACTAAACCAGCCATACAGTACATGTTAAAGGGGACATTCTGAGTAGGAAGAAAAGACTATAAGAAGAAGTTAGAAGAGTGGAAAGTACTTAAGTGATAAAATCAAGCATATCTATAAAAATCAGCAAAGAATACACTGAATGATAAGATGTTAAGTACCTAAAACTTGGAGGATAAGAGTAAAGAATGGGTTCAAACTCAAGCAACCATCAACTTAATATAAACTGCTAATGGAAAAGATGTTGTATACAAACCTAACTATAACCACAAGTCAAAAGTGGTTAATAGATATGCAAAAAATATAAATGGACTAAATGCTTCAATCTAAAGACATAGAGTGACGGAATGGGTAAAAAAGGCAAGATCCATTTATATATTGCCCACAAAAGATTCATTTCAGACCCAAAGACACATGTAGATTGAAAGAAGGGATGAAAAAGCATTTATGTTGCAAAGGGGAATGAAAGAAAGTTGGGGTAGTAGTACTTATATCAGACAAAGTAGACTTTAGAACAAAGACTGTAAAAAGAGATAAAGAAGGACAATGCATAATCACAAAGGAAACAATCCAAGAGGATGAAACAACAGTCATAAATATTTCCAAATCCAACATGGAAGCACACAAATATATAAAGCAAATAATAGCAAATGAAAGAAATAAGGGACAGTAGTATAATAATAGGGGCCTTTAACATCCCACTCATATCAATGGATAGATCATCTAAACATAAAATCAACAAGAAAATGGTGGCTTTAAAACATTGGACCAGATGGATCTAACAGATATACTCATTCCACCTAAAACATACATTCCACCTAAAACAGCAGAATACACATTTGTTTCAAGTGTATATGGAACATTCTTCAAAATCACATTTTAGTCCATAAAGCATATTCTAACAAATTCAAAAAGATTGAAGACACACCATGTATCTTGTCAGACCATGATAATATGAAACTAGAAATCAACCACAAGAAAAAAATCTGGAAAAAGCATGAATACATGGAAGTCAAATAAAATGTTACTGAGCAATGAATGGGCCAGCCAAGAAATCAAAGAGAAGTCTAAAAATATGTGGAGATTAAGGAAAATGAAAACACAATAGTCCAAAATCTTTGTGATGCACCAAAAGCTGTTTTAGAAGGAAATTTATAGCAAGACAGACCTAACTTAAGAAGCAAAAAAAGTCTCAAACAATTTAACTCTATACCTAAAAAAGCTAGAGAACAAGCAAAACCAAAGCTGGTGGAAGGAAGAAAATAATAAAGATTATAAAGAGAATCTAAAATAATAATAATAAATAATAATAACAATAATAATAATAATAATAATAATAGATCAGAACAATGAAACCAGGACCAGGCTCTTAGAAAAGACCAACAAAATTGTTAAGCCTTTAACCAGACTCACTAAAAAATTAAAGAAGTAAATAAAATAAGTGAAAAAAAGAGGACTCAAATAAACAAGATCAGAAATAAAAGAGGAGAAATAACAATCAACAATATAGAACTAGAAAGGGTTTTAAGAGAATAATGTTGAAAATTATATGCAAACAAACTGGACAATCTAGAAGAAATTATTAACTTCTTAAAAATATATAAATATATATATATATATATATATATATATATATATATATATATTCCCAAAACTGAATCAGGAAGAAGTATATTTTTTCAAAAGATTTTATTTATTTATTTGAGGGAGAGAGAGTGAGAGAGAGAGAGAGAGCATGAGAATGGGTTGGGTCAGAGGGAGAAGCAGGCTCTCCACTGAGCAGGGAGTCCGACATGGGACTTGATCCTGGGACTGCAGTTCATGACCTCAACCAAAGGCAGTTGTTTAACCAACTGATTCACCTCGGCGCCCAGAAATAGATTTTTTTTTAACAGATTGTATTTCAGCAATGAAATAGAATCAGTAATAAAAATAATTCCCAAGAAACCAAGGTCCAGGACCAGACAGCTTCACAGGTGGATTCTACCAAATATTTAAAGAAAAGTTAATTCCTATTCTCCTGAAACTATTCCAAAAATTGAAGAGGAAGGAAGGCTTCCAAATTTATTTTATGAAGCCAACATTACCGTGGTGCCAAAACCAGATAAAGACACTAAAAAAAAAAAAAAAAGAACTAGGCCAATATCTCTGATGAATATGAGTGCATATATCTGCAGCAAAATATTAGCAAACAGAATCCAAAGATACCTTTAAAAAATATTCACCGCAATCACATGGGATATATTCCTGGGATACAATAGTGGTTCACTATTCACAAATCAATAAATATGATATGTCACATCAACAAGGGAAAAGATAAAAATGCTATAATCATGTCAATAGATGCAGAAAATACATTGGCAAAGTGCAACATTCATTCATGATGAAAACACTTACCAATGAGGTTTAGAGGGAATATACCTCAATACAATAAAGGCCACATATGAAAAACATACAGGAAACGGTATACACAATGGTAGAAACCTGAGAGCTTTTCCCCTAAGATCAGGAACATGACATGAATATCTACTCTGGCCACTTTTGTTCAACATAGAAGTGGAAGTCCTAGCCATAGCAATCAGACAAGAAAAATAAAAGGCATTGGAATTGGTAAGGAAAGAAGTTAAACTTTCACTATTTGCAGATGACATAATACTATATATAGAAAATCCTAAAGACATCATCAAAGAACTATTAGAATTGATAAATGAACTCAGTAAGGTCACTAAATAATTAGTGCACAGAAATCCTTTGCATTACCATGCACTAATAATGAATCAGCAGAGAGGGAAATTATAATTTACAACTGTAACTTGTAAATTTGCAATTTACAATTGTACCAAAAAGAATAAACTACTTAGGAATAAACTTAACCAAGAAGGTAAAAGACCTGTACTCTGAGAACTATAAAACAAAAATGAAGGAAATTGAAGATGATACAAACAAATGGGAAGATACTGCATGCTCATGGATTAGAAGAACAAGTATTGTTAAAATGTCCTACTATCTAGAGTAGCCTGCAGATTTCATGCAACCTCTATCAAAATACCAACATTTCTAACAGAACTAGAACTACTAATCCTAAAATTTGTATAGAACCACAAAAGACCTCAAATAGACAAAGAAATCTTGAAAAAGAAGAACGAGGCTAGAGGTTTCACAATCCCAGATTTCAAGATATGCTACAAAGCTATAGTAATCAAAACAACATGGTACTGGCATCAAAATAGATCTATAGATCAGTGGAACAGGATAGAAAGCCCAGAAATAAGCCCACAACTATATGGGCAATTAATCTTTGACAAGAGACGCAATAATATGTAATAGGAAAAAGACAGTTTGTTCGACAAATGGTGTTGGTAATGCTGCACAGCAACATGTAAAAGAATGAAACTAGACCACTATCTAATAGTGTAGACATAAATAAATTCAAAATGGGTTAAAGACTTAAGTGGAGGCCTGAAACCATAAAAGTCCTAGAAGAGAGCACAGGCAGTGATTTCTCTGACATCAGCCATCACAGCATTTTTCTAGCTATGTCTTCTAAGCCAAGAGAAGGAAAAACAAAATTAAACTATTGGGATTACATCAAAACAAAACCTTCACAGCAAGGGAAATAATTAATAAAACTAAAAGACAAACCACTGAATTGGAGAAGATATTTGCAAATGGCGTAACCAATAAAAGGTTAGTATCCAAAATGTATTAAAGACCTTATAAAACTCAACACCAAAAGAACAAATAATCCAATCTATAAATAGAAGGCATGAACAGACATTATTCTAAAGAAGACATACAGATGGCTAACGGACGTATGAGGAGCTGCTCAACACATCTGTCATCAAGGAAATGCAAATCAAAACCACAGTGAGATACACCTCACACCTGTCAGAATGGCTAAAATTGAAAACATGGGGGAAAAACAGGTGTTGGTGAGGATCTGGAAAAAAACCCTTAAGCACAGGTGGTTGGAATGCAAGCTGGTGCAACCACTGTATGGAAGTTCCTCAAAAAATTAAAAATAGTATTACCATATGATCCAATAATTCCACTTATTAATTGAAAGAAAATGAAAACACTAATAATTCAAAAAATAATTATTGCACTCCTTTTATTTTTTTTTTATTTTTTTTTTTTAAAGATTTTATTTATTTATTTGACAGAGAGAGATCACAGTAGACAGAGAGGCAGGCAGAGAGAGAGAGGAGGAAGCAGGCTCCCTGCTGAGCAGAGAGCCCGATGCGGGACTCGATCCCAGGACCCTGAGATCATGACCTGAGCCGAAGGCAGCGGCTTAACCCACTGAGCCACCCAGGCGCCCTGCACTCCTTTTATTTCAGAATTATTTACTGTAGTCAAATTATATAAGTAGCCCAAATGTCCATCTCTAGATGAATGAATAAAGAGGTGGTATATATATAAATATAATGAAATCTTCGTCAGCCACAAAAAGAATGAAATCCTGCTATTTGCAAAAACATGGATGGATTTAGATAGTATAACATAAGTGAAATAAGTCAGACAGAGGAAGACAAATACCATATGATTTCCACAAATGCCATATGTGGAATTTAAGAAAGAAAATATAGGAAAAAGGAGACAACCCAAAAAACAGGCTTTACCTATAGGAAACGAACTTGTGGTTACCAGAAGGGAAGTGGATGGAGGGTGATAGGTGAAATCGCTGAAGGAGATTAAGAGTACATTTATCATGATGAGCACTGAGTAATGCAGAGAATTGTTCTAAGCACTATATTGTATATCTGAAATGAATATAGTACTGTATGTTATCTATAATGGAATTGAAATTAAGAAAATAAAAGGGGGATACTTTTTATATCTGTAAATAATCATTTATATACAGTAAGTACATTTTCTTCCCTTGAAATCTGTGTTAAATTTCTATCTTAATTCATACTACAGTATCTACTACTGTAAGCAGCTTTTCCACTTCATAGTTCTTTCTTTTATATATAAATTGACTTGTTATAAAATAATTGGATTAATTTTGCAGTTAGGGAAATCAGTATTTTTTTTTTCATTTTTTGTCAGGTAATACAAAAAGAAAATAAGTTTATAGAGGTATCCTAGATTGTAAATCTGTTGAAAACTTTTGAATTTCCATTACTACTACCATATAGGCTATCTTGATAGTAGATTCAGTCCGTGTTCAATTACCTGTTTTGGAGGCAACCTCAGCTTCTTTAAGAATCTACTTTCCCAAAGCTATGTCAATAAATAACTCATCTGAGATGGATGTGTCTGTAAATACAAAAAGTAAAGTCAAAGTTAAATTGGCTTAGTACTTTTTTCCTAAAATATCAAATTGGCACCATAATAAAAATGTAATTTTTAAAATCAGAATTCTGAGAAGGAATTGAGGATTGGAACCCAGAGAGAAAATAGTTTTATGCATCATTATATTGATGCTAATATCTTCCTCACAATGATACTACACAATCATTGTTTTCCTACTTCAGTAGAAGAAACTGAAGCAGAGAAAAATCAGCGTATGCAGGATATTCTTCACACAGTGTGGCAAAAGATGGCTCAAACTGGCCTGTCTTCCATACAGTAGAGAGCCTGACAGGGCCTGTCCTTGGGATTCTTTATTTTGTGCAAAAATTTCTAAAGTTATTGGACTTGCTGAAGATGTCCAACAAAAATTCATGTGAATAATATAAGGGACTCACTGGACAAGGCACACCAAATTCTGGTTGTATGTTCATTTTTAATTCCCCCCCGCCTTTTTTTTCCTTATCCTAGGGACCATGTCCATATAGCTCTGGCCAAGGGATCAAATAATCTGCATAATTATTTAGGAGTGGGTTTATTGGGCTGCAAATAATATCATAAAAATAATACTGATTAATACTGATGACGCTAGCATTGTGATAATCAATAATAGATAAAATCTCACAATGTTTTCAGAAGCTGAGTCACAAAATCATAACTGATGTGTAGTTTGCTATGGTTTGCCAAAAATTTCCCAAGTTTATTATTTACTTTATTAAGGTAATATTGTTTAGTAATTTTTAATTTTATTTTAAATTTAAAGAGGGAGGAACAAGATTTTCAGAAGCTGAGTCACATAGCCGGAACTTGGTGGGACTAGGTCTTTTAATTCCAAACTCTTGGTAGAAAGTCCCCTAAGACTTACTGGCTTATGGGACACTGATGGGAGGCTCCATCAGTTAAGTGTGTGCCTTTGGCATAGGTCATGGTCTCAGGGTCCTGGGATTGAGGCCTGCATCAGGGTCTCTGCTCATTAGAGAGTCCGAGTCTGCTTCCCCCTCACTCTATGATCCCTCTCCCTCTGTGATTGCTTTCACTCTCTCTTGAATATATCTTAAAAAAAAAAAAAAAAAGAAAGAAAGAAAGAAAGAAAGAAAGAAAGAAAGAAAGAAAAAAGACTTACTGGCTTAAAACAGCATGGTTGACTTATAGGTTAGCAATTTGGCCTGGATTCAGCAGGGTATTATTCTGCTGATAGACAATCAGCACTTGTAGTCAAGTGCTGGTTACTTAGGTGTCACAGCTCTGAGGGTTGACTACTTCTCAGCTGAGGTGAAGGGGAGGATTGGTCCACACTGTTTCATCCAGCAAGGTTCCAAAATCAGCAAAATAAGGAAAATCCCAATGTTAAATCACTTTTTAAGTCCTTGCTTATGTCTCATGGCTGCTGCTTAATTGGTCAAAGAAATTAACATGCCCAAGTCTAAGATCAGTGTATGAGGGGAGTGCCTGAGAGCATTGACAGAGAGAGGTATGAACAAATTTGAAATCATTATTGGAACAATCTACCATAGTTGCTTAAAAGAGAAAGTCCCTCCATTCTTTTATTTTCTTTTCTTTAAGATTTTATTTATTTATTTATTTATTTATTTGACAGACAGCAATCACAAGTAGGCAGAGAGGCAGGCAGAGAGAGAGATAGGGAAGCAGGCTCCCCGCTGAGCAGAGAGCCCGATGCGGGACTTGATCCCAGGACCCTGGGATCATGACCTGAGCTGAAGGCAGAGGCTTTAACCCACTGAGCCACCGAGGTGCCCCAAGTCCCTCCATTCTAATAGGTTCTATTTATTTTACTGCTTTCTGAGGAAACATTGATTCAAATGGAATGAAGGGACTCCCTTCAAACTTTATGAAGGGAGTGTGATGTAGTGTAATCTCTAAAGTCTTAAGCAACAAATATCAAAGATGTTCTAATGACACAGGTCCTGGGAATCCCTCATCAAAAAGATGGAATTTGTCACAAGAATGTTTAGAAACTATTCCTATGTCTACACCATCTCAGTCCTGAGCATGTGTGATGGTTAGCTTTCTCTGTCAACTTGATTGGACCATAGGAGGCCCATCATTTGATCAAACATTATTCTGTATGTGCCTGTGAGAGTGTTTCTGCATGAGATTAATATTGGAATAAGTAGCCAGAATAAAGCAGATTGCCCACCCCAGTGTGAGTGAGCCTCAACCAGTTAATCGGGCACTTATCCAACCAACCTGAATAGAACAAAAAAGCTAAAAGTGATCACCTCCTGTCTGTCTGAGCAGGAGCTTCGGCTTTTCTGCTGCCTTTGGACTCAAACAGAAAAATTGACTCTTTTTGAATCTTAAACTTGCTGGCTTTTGTACTGAACTTACACCATTGGCTCACTTATTTTCAGATTTTTGGAATCAGACTGGAAATTCACCCTCAGTTCTTCTTGGTCTCCATCTTGTTGACTATAGATATTGGGTCTTCATAGCATCTATAGTATGTGAACCAATTTCTTATTCTCATGCTTTCTCCTTTCTTCTCTCTCTCTCATACACACAAATGCATATTCTATTGGTTCTTGTTCCCTTGAATAATACAGGATGTTATACGTTGACATATTAACATACTAGTAACTCTAAGATTGTCTAGAGTGAAAAGTAATATTTTTTTAATATAAAACAATTTTAAAAATGAGAGAAAAGACTTGATTTAGGTCTTGGTTCTGCTACAAACTGTGACTTTCAAAATTTATGTGAAAGCTCTAGCTAAGTTTCTGATTCCTCATCTGTAAAATGGTAAGATTGAGAAAGTACTTCTAAAGCTATTTACATGCTAAACTTTCTCTAGAAGCTACTAAAGAAATAAAAATTATTATTCCTACACTTAAATGACTACTTGAACTTAATACATTTTTAAAACCACAGAATGCCTTATTACACAATATCTATTAGTATTCTGAGAAATTAATGTTCCAGTGAACATATTTTATAAAATATATTTAGAATAGAAAGACCAGGAAAGTGTCAACTTAAAAGTTTTTTTTTTCTTTTTTTTTTTTTTTGTATTGTGAAACTTTGACCTGCATACATAATTTGGCTGTGTGTGTGTGTGTGTGTGTGTGTGACTGTGACACATTTGAGCATGAAATGAAATGGTAGAATGTGTTGAATGTGTTTATTTTAGACATAGATTTGTCTAAGAAAAACCAACAAAATAGAAGATTCAACAAGAGAATTCTTCTGATTACATCTTTTTTTGAGAGAGGATGATTACTGGATATCTTGGAGGAAGCTTTGTATCCTAGTAGGAAGACAATATAAAAATAATAGTAATAACTGTATCATAGACCTCAATCACCATTTATTTTCAGAGAACTTTCATATCTGTTATCCCATTTGAAAAATGTTTCATGGACAAAGAGACAGACAGTACATTTGATTCAGACATATAGTTGTAGACTACTAGAGGATTTTGGATGAGTAAACTACTAGGGAAACAGAAAGGGGTTTTCTCACCTTGGTCAAAGGTTATAGACATCTTGTTTTTGCAGAATAAAAATGCAGTCTTGGAAATAGTAACTAACATTGACAAAACAGATTACATTAGAATATAAAAAGTAGAGCTATAGTTTCTGTGTAAATAGTATTTATGTCACTGCTACTAACTGGACATTGCATTTTAAAAATATTTCCCTAGTCCAAAAATCTCAAAACATGAAGTCCTGAGATGTCTTTGGAAAGTGTTTTAAGGGGACATATTTATTCCTTTTAATTCCCCTCCCCAGTAAAGCATATATTATCAGCAACCAACAATTTTACATATATATCAAAATGTGATGACTCTAATACTCCTACTTCTTCTCTAGTTGGCTTATAATTAATATAGGTTTCTTTTATTTTGCTCATTCTTTTGCTCTCTACGACCTATTAGCACAATGATGAGGCAACGGAAAACCTCTCTAGCTGATGATATGTTAAGGATCATAAAAAAGTTACTACTATTTTGCTAACTGAAAAATATAGCCCATGATACTTTTTAAGCTAGCTGATTTTAAAAGTAAAAATGATATGCAGAAACACAAGCAATTTTTGTATACTAATTTCCAGTGAATAGTAAAAGTGTGACTGGTACAAACAGTATTTACTTTTTTTTTCAGTGTTTACTTTTGATCTTCATATTGACGTTTTCTGTCCCATGATCACAAGCTAGAACCAATCTAGAATAATTACTTTCTACCTTTTTAAAGGCTCCAGGCAAGATGTTAGTTAAAAGATGAATCCCTTATGCACTCAAAATCTTTACGGGGACAATAAATTAATTTGAATATAATATCAAGAAGGAAGAAATGGAGTTTTATTTATTAAAAACTAGATGAAGAAAATTTGTCTTTAGAATTCTTCAATATAAAGTTTAATATTTAGTCACCTCTTTCCCAGACATATCTCCTTAATTCCATCTGCCATCATTTCTCTCCATAGATTCCAGGATCTAGTTCAGATCCTACTCTTTTGTGAAGATTTCCCTATTATTTACTTAAAGGTTATTTTTTCCCTTTTCCATCTTCTACATCACTATTTTCTACTCTGCCCGTGTTGTCTTTTTTTAATGTGTAAGTGAGTAATGTCAAGGTTAAGAGTGTGGCCGTCCAATCTAAAAAGTCAAGATTCAAGTGCTTTTCTACATCAATTTACTCTATAATTTAGGCAGATATTTGGTGTCCTCACTTGATAGACTATGGGGTAGGAAGTGTTTATATGCCTTTTCAGGTTCTTATAAAAACAATATGATGCTTGGTGCATAGTCTGCTTATTAAAAGATGATAGTGGAGGGTGCCTGAGTGTCCCAATCGCTTAAACATCTCACTTGTGATATGGTTCTGGTCATGATCTCAGGGTCATAGGATCGAACACTGCATTGGGCTCTCTACTCAGCACGGAGTCTGCTCGAGAGTCTCTCTTTCCCTCTGCTCCTACCGTCGCCCCAGCTCTCTCTTTTGCTTAAATAAATAAATAAATCTTAAAAAAAGATGATAGTATTTTCTTATCTTCATCATTCTCAACATTTTCAACATCATTTATCTAACTACGTTTTAATTGCAAGAGAATGAAATGAGCTCCGTCAGTATTTATTTATTTTTTGACCTCCACATTGCCTCATACAATGTCTTGCTCATAGTAGACACACAAAAAAATACCTGTTGAGTAATAGCTGTCTGATACCAGTGAAGAAGAAGGAGGAAAAAGGAAAGTTAAAGGGTAAGGTGACTTAATATAGACAGTGGTAATTTTAAAATTAATATCCTGGGGTCAATATTTAGCTTCTATATTAAATCAACAGAGTAAATGTTAAAGTTTTTGACAAAGCTTCTTGCAGTGTATGCTCAAATAATCTGTAATTCTGCTGCTATGAGTAAAATATTTAAAGTACTAGAGGGCCAGTGAAGAAAAGATCTGTGTTGTTATGAATGTATAAAATGGGAAGAATATATAAAGTAACACTGAGATCACGATCTACAGTTTTCTAGGCACTCTGATCAGTTCTGGGAATCAAATGATTACAGGTTGTTATCCTAAAGTAGCTCAAGGTAAAGAGGATGCATAACTAAGCAATAAATTGTGGGGGCTGATATGCCCTATGTAAATTTTTATTTAGGTTGCTAAGAAGGCAGAGAGGAGGGGTTCCTGGGTGGCTCAGTGGGTTAAAACCTCTGCCTTCGGCTCAGATCCCTCTGTCCTGGGATCAGGCTCCGCATTGGGCTCTCGGCTCGGCAGGGAGACTGCTTCCTCCTCTCTCTCTGCCTGCCTCTCTGCCTACTTGTGATCTCTGTCTGTCAAATAAATAAATAAAATCTTAAAAAAAAAAAAAAAGGCAGAGAGGAAGGACATACAAGTAATCCAGGGAAGGATACTGGGAAATTTTAATTAAATCTTGAAGAATCAGGGAAACATACTGAAAGGATACTGTGATTGCTTGGAAGTGTGACCAGTGTCTTAATAAAGAAGCTAAAAGGCAAAATCAGTAAAAGGCATGAACCAGAAACATAATACAGCAAAGCACAGTGATAGTTCACTCTGAATGAATCCAAGTTCTTAAATAGTGAAATCAGTTATACGCTCCCATCCTTTGATCAACCTCTATTCTCGAATGGGAATAGTCCAAAGTCTTTTCCTTCTGGAGGGAAGATGAGCCCACCTACGGAAATAACAGACAACATCTTAAGGTGTATCTTTATACTCTCATTACTCACCTGGCCCAATCCCTGCAGATTTGTCAACAGATCAGGTCCATTATGAGGCAGATTCTTGGAATCACTGCTTCTGTCCCAGAAGTGCTAGCCTGTCATAGGACAGTTATCACCATTTGTATTTTAGGTTGGAGTGGGCAACTGCCACCAGGTGGCACCAAATTGCAGGCAGGACTTGGGTGCATCTGGATCTTAACAGGCTCAGATTCCCTGACCATGAAGCTAGCTATAAAGGTTTACCCCAGTCATTTCATTAACCTTACGAAAACCTGACCCAGCATTTTATGTGACCGAATTTTTAGACACTACATATCCTTTCATGGTGGAAATTTTAGTACATTTTCAAATGAGAGAAGAAAATTAAAGCCCTGAGAAGGAATCTGCTTCTCACCAATGCATGAAGTTGTTCATTGGTAGAGAGGTAAGAAGGCAGTTTACAGGAGAAGGAATGATGGAATTCTGGCCTTCAGCATTTTAAGTTTCTGGGACAGGCATCCACAAAAGAGTGAGAAGAGAAAAGGAATGAGAAAGGTCATTTGAATGAGCAGAAAGCCATCTTACTGGCTTATTTCATAAGTAATTCATAAAGACTGGAGAAGTGGTGGGATCATCAATAGGAAAAATAGCTTTTGATATTCTTGTTTTTGTTTTGATTGATGCCC
Organism: Mustela lutreola; assembly: GCF_030435805.1. Lineage (NCBI taxonomy): Eukaryota > Metazoa > Chordata > Mammalia > Carnivora > Mustelidae > Mustela > Mustela lutreola. The sequence continues at coordinate 19,157,951 of NC_081290.1, forward strand.
AGTTTCAGAGTGAGTGTGGTTAGTTTTTAAGTGTACAAGCCAACTTCTACAATATTGTTAGAGAAAATGGCATTTGAATCATTCCTGCCCTCTGGTAGTAGTCAGAAATTTGTAACGTCGTCAGTCCCAGGCTCTAGGTCTAAATCCAGAACTGTTTATGATGATTAACTTTGATTTCCTCCTGAAACTCCATGTCTCTGTCTTTCCAGTGCAACACTGAGTGTGAGCTCTGCCTGGTGACACAGCTTTTCCATTCTCTCTCCATCAGGCATTTTCTGCCCTCTGCCACATAGCAGATATGAGTGTCTCTTGCTGTAAAATTGCTTATGCCTGGGAAACTTGCCTCCCAGGACCACTTTGCCCCTACTACTCATAATTGTTTTTACTGTGGAATTTCCCCCAGAAGATTCCTAAATTAAAGGCACTCTTAATCCATCCAAAGGTCTTCCACCAGGGCCCAACAGTGAACAATAGCTTTACCATGAGTACCTCAAGACACTGTCTTTTCTTAGCTTTGGATGAGGTGGACCTTGAGTAGAATGCCAATCTATACCATGATGCAGTAGTAGAATCTGCCTCTGGTGTAGTGCCTCTGGACACTACTTAGAAAGCAGTAGGGAAGTTCTTTAAAAAAAGAAATCTCACTCCACCCAGTTTTTATTTTTATTTTATTTTATTTATTTTTTTAAAAAATATTTTATTTATTTGACAGAGATAGCAAGAGAGGGAACATAAGCATGGTGGAGCTGGAGAGGGAGAAGCATGCTCTCCGCTGAGCAGGGAGCAGGAGGTGGGGCTTGATCTCAGGACACTGGGATCAGGACCCGAGCTGATGGCAGACACCCAGCAACTGAAGCACCCAGGCGCCCCTCTACCCAGTTCTTAAATTAATAGATCTGAGCTAGCACAGGAGCCTTGATTATTATTTTAAAGTACCCTAGGTACCTGAGTATGTGCAGACAGTATTGAGGACCATTTCCCTATTCATTTAGGAAAGATCAAATGATTGTTCTGAACATTTTAACCTGTTGCTTAGGTTGATTCTTTTCCTTAACACATGCAGGGATACTGTTTGCTGGAATTATGTACCTACTTTTGTTTTACAATTTATATACTTCCTGTACTGTGTGTTGTTTTAACATACTTTTCTAGATTTTTTTCTTGGTGGTCTCTTTCAGTGAGAAATAGAGGTCTGCCAAGTATTCCACTTCTCAAAAAGATCTTGTTCCTCTGTCTCTGTCGGAGTTGGGTAATTCTACCTGTAAGCTATTTTTCCATCAAACTAACATCTACTCCAAGCTTTAACTCCATTTACTATAGTTCTTCCTAACTTCCTTTTTGTATGGTTAATTTCAGAACCATTATGTTTGGTTTTTACACGGTAAGCTGCAAAACACATGTATTCAGTCTCCATCCATATCATCATAGAGCTGTGTGCCCTTACATGGTACTGTGTCTGCCTGAAGCACAGAACAACTTACTTTAATTTGCAAAGTTACGCTTTATGGGATACTCCTGCCTCTGCTTAAAGTTGTCTCTACCTTTTATTGGAATCCTAACTCAAACAGATTTCAGATATGTGCCCAGTGCATAGGTAATCCTATACTCCACCCACTAGTATCTTTCCAGCCTTCAAAATTTCCACTTTTCTGCAACCACTTTATATGCCTATAGCAATCTTTAGGTGCAGGTTTTTAGTTACTCCTATCTTAGCCACTCCAACTATATGTAAGGGAGGCAAATTTCAGTGTTTCTCTGGACCCCAAATCTTGTCTGGTAAGTCATTCTGGACTTTCTATAAACTTAACAATTTGTACTTTTGTCAAAGTCTACTACCTGGTTGGGAACAACTAGAACACATTTATCTTTCTAGATACTCTCTTTAAGAGCAATTACATTCAGATCTACCTTATTTTCCTGGCCTTGCAGATCATTTTCCAATTTACAAGTTTAATATTTTTCTAAGATTCAGCTTTTCCCTGAAACAAACTTCTCTCTTTTCACAGAATAATTAGTGTTTCTTCTGTTTTAATTATTTTTCTGTTCCTTACCCAAGATAATTAAACCATATTTTCCCAGTCACCCCAGTTTCTCCTTGATCCTCTGAGTAAGTATGATTCCTAAACTCAAAAGTTCCAAGAATAGATTTTATAAGAACCTCCTCAGCCTTAGGGCTTCTAATATTTCCATTGAGTTGCTTATCTACTTAATACAAATGAATAAGATATTTTCATAGGTCCCTCTCTTTGTTATTTGTTTACCAAGAAAAATATGGCACTCATTTGTGAATGAAGCTATATTTTACTACTGAAAAGCTAAAGTCATGGTCAGAGATTGTGTATTTAGTGAAATTTAATGGTTAACTTGATATGAATGACATAGAGTAGGATTTCTGCTGCCAAGCAGATCCCAGATACAGAGAAATCAGAAGTTACAGGTCCATCAAATTATCCTATAATCAGGAGGATTACAGGAGTCTTGTAATCAGATAGGTCAAATCTTTGGAGAAAAAATGAGTATACAAGTAACTAGGGACTGGCTATGGAAGTTTCTCCAATGGAAGATCATTTTGTGTGGAAAGAAACAATGGGTTCTTCCCTAATGCTTAATACTATGTCAGTGGTTTCCTTTGAATGAATGGGACGAGGAGTACATGAGTAGGGGAGGGCAGTGCACCATATTATTAAATGTATCAAAGTTATTCTGAAAATGATCCAGAAAGGTTGCTTTGTCAGAGATTAATGACAGCAGGGATCATAGCATATGACTGTTGGTTAATTGGATTTTTCTTCTGTCTTAACAGTAGAGAGGTCTCTCAACTGTAATGATAAGGAAGAATGATAGTAAAATTCAAGTATATGTAAAATATGATAACATTTAGAAATATATTAGAATAAATGTTCTTTCATTTTATTTCAAATTATTAAATATATATAGAAAATGTTTAGCAATATTGAACACAAGAAAGAAGATTTAAACCTATAAAACAATTAGAATGATACAGTTCAGGTATGGAAGAATTAAGGTCCAAAACAGAGTGAGTTAACTTGAACAAGTATTGGTGGAATATAGGGTTATAAGAAACCATGGGCAGGTGATAGGGTAGGGTTTACACAAAGTAACATGTTGAATATTCAAAACATATTACTGAATGAAACATGTAAAAATTGACTTATAGCATTATGCATACAAATTAATACAAACACACATGAAGCATACATAAAATAAGAGCTTATACTCTAAATGATTTATAATATGCCAGAATAAAATGGCACAAATAGGTGAATCAAAAGATAATTTTTCAACTCCCAATAGAGGTTAGTGAACAAAAAATATGTGATTAATGCAATTTTCTTTAGAAGGTTCCAAATAAAACCTGTTTTAACCATAAATTTGCATTTGTATCTTAATTTTTTTCTTTAAAAAAAAAGATTTTATTTATTTATTTGACAGAGAGAGAAAAAGAAAGAGCACAAGTAGGCAGAGCAACAGGAAGAGGGAGAGGGAGAAGGTTCTCCTTTGAGCAGAGAGTCTGATGTGGGACTCAGTCTCAGGACCCTGGGATCATGACCTGAGCCAAAGGCCCATGGTTAACTGACTGAGCCACACAGGCATGCTTGTATCTTAATTTTTTTCAATAATAAAATAAGGTCTTTTAATTGGAAATTAATAGAAGTTTTGAGAATCAGGACACAAAACTATAACTACTCCACTCCTTCCATAACCTTGCAAAAGGAAATATTGTTAAATTTTGGTATATTTTTCAATCAGGTTTTCTTATAGATGTTATTCCATATTTTTCTCATAATATTAAGTATGCTCCAACATTTAAAAAAAAACACATTTTCTAGAAACATAGTTTAAGGACTGTATAAAATCATATCTTCAAATACTAGCCTCAGAACTAGAATCTAAATAGAAGTTACCTGTTAATTTTTCTAAGAAGCAGGTTATTCATGATTTTGAGTTGTGGACTTCATACAATCATTTATCTGTGGCCAGGGAAAATGGGATACGTATAACGAGACATATACAGGTATAACCAAAACTGAATTTTTCTCTTCTTTTTAGGTTAGCATGTGAGGTTAGCCTCACAGTTACAAGTGCCCCTGCCTTCCATACACACAAACTCCAACCAGAAATGTCTGTTTCCTTTGAATCAGAAGGAAAAAAAAAGGCCATAAGAACTCAGGCACAAAATATCTATTGAGATATTAATTTTAATCCTGAATGCACTGTTAAGCTAGTGATGGGGATATACCGAATACTAAAATAGTGGAAAAATTACTCTCTACTGACAGGAATGTGATTACTTGGAAGGGAATTCAGTTTGTGTGGGTGGGAAATGACAAGAGGAAGTTGAGAGATTTTTTTTTTTAAGAAGATGATTTGTGAATCATCTACTTAGTGGTAACCACTGAGAAGATAGAATCAATGACTCAGAGTTCTGAGAAAAGAGAGGTATTATAAAATGGATAACAGCTCTGGTGAAAACTAGGTGTTCTTTTAGTTAAATTTCAGAGTGAAGTAAAGGAAAGGAAACATTAAAAACAACAAAAAAATGACTTATTAATACCTGGAGGATATTCAGTAATGTGTAGTAGCATAAAACCAAAGAAGGTATTGTCAAGGCTATCAAATATCAAGAAGAAATCAGAGAACTTAAGTAATGTTCCCTGTATTTTAAGATTAATTTTAAAAATGCATAGACTCTGATGCTAAACACTGTAGAATCAAGGAAAATAAATTATACTGGGAACTGGGACCTAAATTCCACATTCAAAACCTTAGATTTCTGAGACTTGGGGAAAGAAGTCCCATAGCCTGCCATGTATCTTTGATTTTTCATTTGTGAAATAAAGAGTACAATTTATTGATTTCCAAAACTCTTTTCAGTTGTTAAATATTAAAATTCTGAGTGTGAAAAATGCAAGAGAAAAAATGATATGCAGTAGTATAAATGAAATAATTTTGACTCATGCACATTCGATTGAAAAACATACAGAATATTATTTATGACTTTATCAATACATTATATTTATATTTAATTGTATCATTAAATATATTCATTTATGTTTATGATTTTATTAATATCAATGACCATTTACATATATAAGTATTGATCTATACATATTCTATGAAATTATTTACTTATAGCTTTCTATCTTTTACCTGTAATTAAAGAATACCTTAGAACTTAGACCAAATGAAAGGGGGAAAAAACAAGACTTTGAGTCATGCCAGCCATTATTTTGTCTATTGGGAAGTAGCGAAGCCACAGAATAGGAACACAGTGCTGGATTGAGGCCAGAGGATATGACAGCAAAGGGCTCTAACTCTCTCCTAGGGCAGACATGTATTTAAGACATGTCCTTCTTTTCGACATTTGTTTCCAATCCCAGGGAAAATCTGAGAAAAAAGATAAATAGTTCAGGTATTAGAGTGACTAGCAATTTTTTCTAGTAAGAAGACTAATCATTATCTAAATGGAGTCTTTAAATTATGGATTTGAATTTAAATTACTTAAAGTCTTATTTATTTATTTATTTATTTCTATTTATTTTCAGTGTTCCAAAATTCATTGTTTATGCACCATACCCAGTGCTCCAAACAATACATGGCCTCCATAATACCCACCACCAGGCTCACCCAAACCCCTCACCCCCCTCCCCTCCAAAACCCTCAGTTTGTTTCTCAGAGTCCACAGTCTCTCACAGTTTGTCTCCCCCTCCAATTTCCCCCAACTCACTTCTCCTCTCCATCTCCCAAAGTCCTCCATGTTATTCCTTATGCTCCACAAGTAAGTGAAACCATATGATAACTGACTCTCTCTGCTTGACTTATTTCATTCAGCATAATCTCTTCAGTCCTGTCCATGTTAATACAAAAGTTGGATATTCATCTTTTCTGATGGAGGCATAATACACCATTGTATACATGGACTATATCTTCTTTATCCATTTGTCTGTTGAAGGGTATCTTGGTTCTTTCCACAGTTTGGCGACTGTGGCCATTGCTTCTATGAACATTGAGGTACAGGTGGTCCTTCTTTTCACTACATCTATATCTTTGGGGTAAATACTCAATAGTGCAATTGTAGGATCATTGGGTAATTCTATTTTTAACTTCTTAAGGAATTTCCACACTGTTTTTCAAAATGGCTGCACCAACTTGCATTCCCACTAACAGTGTAAGAGGTTTCCCCTTTCTCCACATCCTTGTCCTGTTAATTTTGTCATTCTAACTGGTGTAAGGTGGTATCTCAATGTGGTTTTGATTTGAATCTCCCTGATGGCTAATGATAATAAACATTTTTTCATGTGTCTGTTAGCCATTTGTATGCCTTCTCTGGAGAAGTGTCTGTTCATGTCTTCTGCCCATTTTTTAAAATTTTTTATTTTTTATAAACATATATTTTTATCCCCAGGAGTACAGGTCTGTGAATCGCCAGGTTGACACACTTCACAGCACTCACCAAAGCACCTACCCTCCCCAATGTCCATAACCTCATCCCCCTTCTCCCAACCCCCCTCCCCCCAGCAACCCTCAGTTGGAGGGTTGTATACATGGACTATAAACATTTGGGTGCACGTGCCCCTTTGGATCACTACGTTTATATCTTTAGGGTAAATACCCAGTAGTGCAATTGCTGGGTCATAGGGCAGTTCTATTTTCAACATTTTGAGGAACCTCCATGCTGTTTTCCAGAGTGGTTGCACCAGCTTGCATTCCCACCAACAGTGTAGGAGGGTTCCCCTTTCTCCACATCCTCGCCAGCAACTGTCATTTCCTGACTTGTTTATTTTAGCCATTCTGACTGGTGTGAGGTGATATCTTATTGTGGTCTTCTGCCCATTTTTTGATGCAATTATCTGTTTTGTGCATGTTGAGTTTGAGGAGTTCTTTATAGATCTTGAATATCAGCCCTTTGTCTGTGGTGTCATTTGCAAATATCTTCTCCCATTTGGTGAGTTGCCTCTTTGTTTTGTTGAGTGCTTCCTTTGCTGTGCAGAAACTTTTGATCTTGACAAAGTTCCCAAAGTTCATTTTTGCTTTTGTTTCCTTTGCCTTTGGAGATACATCTTGAAAGATGTTGCTGTGGCCGATGTCGAAGAGGTTACTGCCTATGTTCTCCTCTAGGATGTTGACAGATTCCTGTCTCACGTTGAGGTCTTTTATCCATTTCGAATTTATCTTTGTGTATAGTGTAAGAGAATGGTCAAATTTCATTCTTCTACACATAGCTGTCTATTTAAATTATTTAAATTCTTAAATAGACTCTAAATTTGAATTGGATTAAATTTTGAAACAAAAGCATCCAAAGTAAAAATATTTCCACAAACATGTGAATGGAAACTCAAGGAATAGCCATCATTGATTATAGGCAAACTAAATTGGGCATATTTCTATCAGTACACATGAAATATTAGGAGTTAAATTTTGATACCCACATATGCCATTTTATAAATCAGAAATCTCAGGATGCATTCTTTTCATTTTGTGTCAGGTATGTTGCTGGCTTCTAGAATACAGATTGTGTAAGATAGAAATAGCTTCTTGTGTTTGTCCAAGCTGTCAAGTTCAAAGGAAGGGACCTCAGTGAGATCAATCAAAGATTCATTAATTGAGATTCACATATAGGCAGTTTGAACAACATGGCAGTGCATTCTAATAGCTTATATAGCTGCTTCCTTTTATGCTGAGGAACTTTTTCTTAAATTCTTTCCTTCACTTATTCTCCATTAGATGCCCTCCATTTTTTAGAAACAACCCTATTAATAGAACATAGGAATCTAAGAAGGTGCACGTATAGACTATAAGGTATAAGTAAGTCATGTGTAGCCCTTTATTAGAAAAAGAAAAACCTGTTTATTGCCTCCCTAATGTTAGATACTTCTCTGTGTGGTGGGGATAAAAGAATGAACAAGACAGATATTGCAATGTGGAGAGATAGAGACAATAAAACAAATAATTTCAGATTGCAATAAGTGATACATAGAAAATAAATTCATATGACCAAGAGTCTGTGGGGTATGGAAATTTCATTGGATCAAGTGATGAAAGAAAGACCCTGAGAAGAAATAATTTTAACTCAAATTAGAATCATACAATAGAGTCAGTCTAGGACAAGGGGGTCAGAGAATTCAGGCAATGGAAATAAAGCCATATGGATTAAACTTAACTATACATTAAATTTGTATAGTCAGGAGTGGGGTGGAGAGCCATACAAGATGAGGTTGGAGAAATAGTCAGGACTAAATCTCACAAATCCATGGAATGTATTTGGATTCTTTTCCAAGTGAGATTATGTAATGGATAATATTGGTGCTCAAATTCCCTGGGATCTGTATGACCATTTTTGGGCATATTTCAACTCCAGTATGCCTTTTTTCCAAGAGCCAGCGCCTGTTACTTTTTTGAAGGAATGCCTTTTAGTGGCTGGAGACTGTCTTGTCCCTACTGCAGAGAAGTATCTGAAAATTTATGTCTATTACCCCCAACCTATATTTAGGTAACTCATGGATGCAGGTTCAAATTGAGGAAACCCCCAAACTTAATTTTATCTCCAGAGCCTTTCTTCAAGATCAAGTTGAAAAGACCCTTTGTGGGATTTAGCCTGTGTTCACATCCTTGCCTGGATTTCTCCTTTTCTCTATTCTGTTCTCCCAGTTTCCCCAGGGAACACTTCCTCATTAGATCCCCTGGGAATATTTTCTTATAAAATTACTTGCATAACAAACCTCATCTTATGCTCTATATCTGGAAAACTCAAACTCTGACAGTGGAAGATTTGGCGGGAATCTATAAAGAAGGCCAAAAGCTGACTTAATGTTTCAAAAATATCACTGTGGCTGCTGTGTGAAGAAAGATAGTGGAGGGTGGGGGACATCAGGGAATGAGGGACAAAGGTAAGCAGATTATTTCAGTAACCTGGACAAGACAGGCTATGAATTGCCTACACAAAAATTCTCTAAAAAAAAAAATATATATATATATATATATATATATATATATATGGATAGATAGATAGATATAGATCTATCTATATATATCTATTGGGGCTCCTGGGTGGCTCAGTGGGTTAAAGCCTCTGCCTTCAGCTCAGGTCATGATCTTAGGGTCCTGGGATTGAGCCCTGCATTGGGCGCTCTGCTCAGCAGGGAGTCTGCTTCCCTTCCTCTCTCTCTGCCTGCCTTTCTGCCTACTTAGGATCTCTGTCTGTCAAATGTATAAATAAAATCTTAAAAAAGTCCATCTGTATATGTATATGTATGTATATATATACACACACATGCATATATAACTCCATTGGAGAGACTGTCATAAATGATGCATTAAGGTATAAAAAGAAAATAATAAATTCTATTTCTTTGTGTTAGTTTAGAAAGCAAATAATATGCCTCACTACTGTTTAATCTGTCATTTGAGAGAGGTATACATACAATTGCACTTTGAAATAGTTTTATATATTGGGGGATATGCTTAAGATTTTGTACTGAGCCAGGGGGTGTCTGGGTGGCTCAGTTTGTTGAGCATCTAACACTTGGTTCCAGCTCAGGTCAGATCTCAGGTTGTGCGATGGAGCCATGCATGGGGCTCCTGCTTAGTGCAGAGTCTGCTTGAGATTTTTTCTCTCCCTCTCCTTCTGCCTCTACCCACCCCGCAAATAAATAAATAAATAAATGAAAGTTTTTTTCTCCGGAGCGACATGTCATTGAAAATGTTTAGAGAACAGTGGTTTTAGATAACAGCCAACTTTATGGTCTTACAGTCTATTCTTATGGGATGCTTTTCTTGTGTGTATCTCTTGTGAAATGTCTTTGCTTTTAATCCTTCATTTTGAGGAGGAGATTTAATTATTTGGGTATTTCTCTAGGTTCGCTACTATAAAGAATGAGACTGTTCAATTTCTCCTGAAGAAATGCATACTAGTTGTAGGGGCAAGTTTGGTAATTCTCTACTATTTTCTGAGGATAAGAAAATTAAAAGTGCTCAGAAGCTTTAAGTGTAATTTTCCATCTACCATAAATTTACTTCAAAATGCTTTCTTCAAACAAGGTCAGGGCATTAGTGCTCATTAAGGACTATATACATGCACAGCTTGAGAATTCATCAGAAAACCAATCAGTTGTTTGAACTCAAGGAAATTCTGTAAAAAATTGTGAATTTTTTCCCACTCACTCAGCAATATACTGCCACCTTTTACATCAGATATCATTTTAAAATGTAGATTTTATTAATCAGGTATTGTCAGGCCAACAGATCATTGAAGAAAAAGTTTGTTATAGTTACCAAAAGGAGAGATATTCCATGTTATGCAGGGCCACATGGGGAAATATCAGGGTCAGGCAGCAGCTGAAGGAGCAGGAGGAAGACATAACAATAGCCTTTCTTGTAGTTTCTACAGGAAAAGCGAGGCTAGACAGGTAAACAGGTTTAGGTTTGACAAGTTTGACTAATTTCAGCAGTCTCTGGGGTATAGGGCTCTCTCTAGGTCTCTGTTACCTGTTCCAGAGGTGATTAGCACAGGGAGATAAGGACCTCCAATGTAGGAACCCTGTGAGAGCTAGACAAAGGGGATGATTTAGGGTATAGTTTATGGATTGGTTGATTTACACTCTTGAAGCCAAGTCCATCACTATCTCTAGAAAATAGCCTCAAGAATGTCAGTATCAACATGGATGGGACTGGAAGAGATTATGCTGAGTGAAATAAGTCAAGCAGAGATAGTTAATTGTCATAGGGTTTTGCTTATTTGTGAAGCGTAAGGAATAACATGGAGGACATGGGGAGATAGAGAGGAGAAGTGAGTTGGGGGAAATTGGAGGGGGAGATGAAGCATGAAAGACTGTGGACTCTGAGAAACAAACTGAGGGTTTTGGAAGGGAGAGGGGTGGGAGGTTGGGTGAGCCTGGTGGTAGGTGTTATGGAGGCCAGGTATTGCATGGAGCACTGGGTGTGGTGCAGAAACAGTGAATTCTGGAACACTGAAAATAAATTTAAAAAAATAAAAATTAAAAAAAAGAAGAGGTGGTATATATACACAATGGAATAGTACTCAGCTATCAAAAATAATGAAATTGTGCCATTTGCAATGAGCTGGTTGGAACTAGATGGAGCTTATTTTATGCTAAATGAAGTAAGTCAGACAGAGAAAGACAAATACCATATCATTGATTTCACTCATATGTGGCATTTAAGAAACCAAACAGATGGACATAGAAGAAGGGAAGGAAAAATAAAATAGGATAAAAAACAGAGAGGGAGATAAACCATAAGAGACTCGTAACTCTAGGAAACCAACTGAGGATTGCAGGAGGGGGGGTGGGTGGAAGGTTGGGGTAACAGAGTGATGGGCATTAACAGGGGCACTGGATGGAATGCGCAGTGGGTGTTATGTGCAACTGATGAATCATTAAACTCTACTTCTGAAGAAAAAAGAAAAAGAAAAAGAAAAAGAATGTCAGTCTGTCCTGTGTAAGCAAGGCCCCAGGACATCAAAGCATCAGAAAGTACAGAACATAAAAATAATGATCCATGTAAACTCAAAGAAAGAAAATGTTTCTATCCTAGAATATAAGAAGGAAAAAAAGAAGAAATAAGTGAGAGAGGAACAAGAGGTAGTAAATGAAGAAAGAAAAGAAAAAAAGTAATTGGAGAGAAGGAACAGGAAAAACGGGAAAGAGGAAGAATGGGGGAAAATAAAGAAATACTATTTCCTTTGACCAACTCTTAAACTGGAATGATTTTAACATGATATTCTAGTAACAATTCTAAATGTGTGCTTTAACTACTTTTATTATGTGGATTGACTCTTTGAATAGTAAAGAAAAATGCAGCTGAGTAAGTTTGAGACAACTGAATGACTGCATATGCCATAAAAATAACTCCATTTGGGGACGCCTGGGTGGCTCAGTTGGTTAAGCAGCTGCCTTCGGCTCAGGTCATGATCCCGGCGTCCTGGGATCGAGTCCCACATGGGGCTCCTTTCTCGGCGGGGAGCCTGCTTCTCCCTCTGCCTCTGCCTGCCATTCTGTCTGCCTGTGCTTGCTCTCTCCCCCTCTCTCTCTCTGATAAATAAATAAAATCTTAAAAAAAAAAAAAAAAAAAAAAAAAAAAATAACTCCATTGGAAATATATTGAATGTATTTCAACTTAGGTTTTTGCATAATATTTTTTTATAAAATGGGTTTGCTCTTCGATTTATTCTTTAAATGAATAATGGAAATTTCTAGTAGTCAGACATTGAGAACTTGACAGGTATTTGAGAGAGAAGCTGGAACTCTTATTTCTAATAAAATACAGAGAAATTATGAAAGTCACATATTTTCTTGCTGATTTTATTTTTCCCTTTTCTTTCCTTGTTGGATCAACACTGTGTACATTGGTTTTAATTAAGCTTCATTTAATTATTCTAAATATTCTAGGTTTTATAGGCATCACAATTCCCTTTTGAGGTCACCTTGGGCTCTGACTTCTGTTGAAAGTTTTGCTACTACATAAAAAACTACCAGTGTGCTCACTTTCTCACATTTATTTTTCATCTGAAATCTCTAAATATTTTCCATAAATTGTGAGATTGAACATACAACAGATAATATGTGACAATTGAATTAGGACCTATAATCTCTGTAGTTAACCAGCCCAGGAAACCAAATCATAACCTCTGAAACAGCACAGAATAGGCAAGATTTTGTGATTGACAGCTCCCCCAGGTTTTTGTGTCTCGGGTTCAACCAGAGAAAGTATGCTCCCCAAACAAATCATATAAGAACACAGAATGCCCCACTTCTAGGTAGCCCTCATCAGGTTGCCCCTGCCAACAACTTCCATTCACAGCACAGCTTCAGCCTTTCCCTCTTTTCTTTTCTTTTCTTTTTTCTTTTCCTTTCTTTCTTTCTTTCTTTCTTTCTTTCTTTCTTTCTTTCTTTCTTTCTTTCTTTCTTTCTTTCTTTCTTTCTTTCTTTCTTTCTTTTTTATTATGCAGCTTTTCTACTCCCCTCCCTGACTGAAATCTCTGTCAAAGGTAAGTGATAGTGGCTAACTCCTTTGGATAGCAAGCTCTGAAAAATGAGCCTCTACTTGTTCTCATTTGAATGGTGCTCATTTATTTCTACTTGCTTCCACTTCTCTTCCTGAGACTGAGTTCATTTCCTTTCACTAGTCTTCATAATTTCCTTATGATAATCAGGGAAGTGATATTGTCTTTCTTCAGTAATAGGTATTTTTTTTCCTTTATTGAACTATAATGGACATATACCAGTTCCAGGGAATACCATGTTGACTTCACATTTGTACATATTATAAAATGATCACTACAATAAGTCTAATTCACATCTGTCATAATATGCAGTTACAATTTTTTTTTGTGATAATAACTTTTAATATTTACTTCCTCAGCAATTTTCACATATACAAAATAGTATTATTAACAATAGTTATCATGCTTACATTACATTCCCAGGACTTATCTATTTTATAACTGGAAGTTTGTATTTTTTGACCCACTTCACCCATTGGGCCCTAACCTCTGGCAATAACCTGTCTATTGTCTGTGTCTACGAGCTTTTTGTTGTCATTGTTCTTAGATTCCACATGTAAGTGTTATATGTACTGGCTTTTGTCTTTCTGAATTATTTCACTTAAGATAATATCCTTGGGGTGCCTGGGTGGCTCAGTGGGTTAAAGCCTCTGCCTTCGGCTCGGGTCATGGTCCCAGGGTTCTGAGATCGAGCCCCACATCGGGCTCTCTGTTCGACGGGGAGCCTGCTTCCTCCTCTCTCTCTCTCTGCCTGCCTCTCTGCCTACTTGTGATCTTTGTCTGTCAAATAAATAAATAAAATATTAAAAAAAAGATAATATCCTTAACATACATCCATGTTGTACAAATAGCAAGATTTCATTCTTTCTTATAGCTGAATAATATTCCTGTGTGTGTGTGTGTGTGTGTGTGATGTGTAAAACAGATTTCCTTTCTTTCTTTCTTTCTTTTTTTTTTTTTTTGAAAGATTTTATTTATTTATTTGACACGCAGAGATCACAAGTAGGCAGAGAGGCAGGCAGAGAGAGGAAGGGGGGAGTAGGGTCCCTGCTAACCAGAGAGCCTGATGTGGGGCTTGATCCCAGGACACTGGGATCATGACTTGAGAGGAAGGCGAGGCTTTAACCCACTGAGCCATCCAGGTGTCCCCAAAACAGGTTTTCTACAACCATTCATCCATCAATGGATACTTAGGTTATTTTCATAGCTTGGCTAATATAAATGATGCTGCACTGAACATGGTAATGCATGCATCTCTTTGAGTTAGTGCTTTTGTTTTCTTCGGATATATACCCAGTAGTGGGACTTCTGAATAATATGGTAGTTATATTTTTAATTTTTTGAGGAACTGCTGTGTTGTTTTCTGCGGTGGATACACCAGTTTATCTTCCCCCTCACAGTACATGGGAGGTCAGTTTTCTCTATATTCTCATCAACACTTGTTATTTCCTGTCTTTCTGGTAATAGCCATACTAACAGGTGTGAGGTGATCTCTCATTGTGGTTTTGATTTATATTTCCTGATGATTAGTGATATTGAATACCTTTTCATATACCTATTGGCCATTAGTATATCATTGCAAAAGTTTTTATTCAGATTCCCTGCCCATTTTTTTTTATTGGGTTATTTGTTATTGATTGTTAGAGTTTTTATATGTTTTGGGTTTTAACCCCTTATCAGCTATATGATTTACAAGTATTTTCTCCCATTCAGTAGGCTGCCTTTTCATTTTGTTGATGGATTCCTTTGCTGTGCAGAGAAGCCTTTTAGTCTGACATAGTCCCACTTATTTATTTTTACTTTTGTTGCCTTCAATTTTGGTATTGAATTAAGAAATTCATTGCCAAGACCTATGTCAAGGAGCTTACTGCTTATGTTTTCTTCTATGAGTTCTATGGTTTAACATCTTATGTTCCAATCTTCGATCCATTTTGAGTTAATTTTTGTGTATGGAATAAGAAAGTGGTCCAGTTTCATACCTTTGCATGTGGCTATCCAGTTTTCCCAACACTATTCATTGAAGAAACTGTCCTTTCCCACTGTATACTCTTGTCTCCTTTGTTGTAAATTAATTGATCCTATATGTATGGGTTTATTTCTGAGATCTGTACTCTGTTCCATTGGTCTATGTATCTGTTTTTATGCCAATACTATGTTTTTATTACTATAGCTTTGTAATATAGTTTGAAATATGGAGTATGATGCTTTGTTTTGCTTTCTCAAGACTTCTGTGGGCATTTGGGGTCAGTAGTAGGTATTTTTTTTAGTAGGATGATATTATATCAGGTAGGGATGACAAGCACAGGTAAAAATATGGCCTGAGGTAGATAAATTTGTTTTTAAGACTCTTAGACATTATAAAATTATTTGCTCTTACCTGAATTCTAACATACGGTCTCTAATTTTTTTTTTGAAAGATTTTATTTATTTATTTGAGAAAGAGACAGTGAGAGAGAGCATGAGAGGTGAGAAGGTCAGAGGGAGAAGCAGACTCCCCATGGAGCTGGGAGCCTGATGCAGGAATCGATCCCGGGACTCCGGGACCGTGACCTGAGCTGAAGGCAGTTGCTTAACCAACTGAGCCACCCAGGCACCCAGGTCTCTAATTTTTAATCAATGGTAAAACATTTTCCTACCTTTTCTTCAAACCAAAATAGGTTTCCAGAACTTTGGGGGGATAGTAGAAATAGTACAGGATTATATATCAAAGATCCTGGAAAAAAATCGAGTTTTTCCATTTAAAAATCTATTTAACCTCATGCAACTTATTTAACTGCTCTGAGTTTCAGTATTTTATTTTTGAGTTTCAGTATTTTAATCTGCTAATGAGACTAATATTGCTTTCTTCATGAGATCAAATATAAAAAGCAATGCATAGAAGTGTTTTGTAAAGAATTAAGCAACTCACATGTATCTCCCCTTTTTTGATTTAAAAAATTGTTGTAAAATATAAAATTTATCATCTTAACATTATTTAAATATAGAGTTCCGTAGTGTCAAGTACATTCACACTGTTTTGCAGGTAATCTCCAAAATTCTTATTATCTGCAAAACTAAGCTGTGTATTTATTAAGTAACAAATCTTTCACTTCCTATATTTGCATATTAACACATGATACGTCCTTAAGGTCAAAGGCTGCTGTTTTGACTGTAGAGTCAAAATTTACTCTGTAGGAAGATTTTGGTGGACATGGACTAACTTTTTACTGGTCCTATACTGCCTTTATTTGTCATTTATTCATTTTGACTATTATTGTCTCACATCTATTCTTGCCCTATTCCACTAAAACCAAAATGACATTTCCAAAACTAAATGAGATCATGTATCTCTCCGCCTGAAGTCTTTAGCTGGCTTCCTGATATTGTGAGGATAATACCAAAATCTTTAACATAGGCATACCGTATTTTATTGTGTTTTATTTTGTTGTGCTTTGCAAATATTGTGTTTTTTAGAAAATTGAAGTTATTGGCAACCCTGCATTAAGCAAGTCTGTTAGCACCATTTTTTTCCAAGATCATTTGCTCCTGATTTTTCTGTGTCACATTTTGGTAATTCTCACAATATTTTAAAATTTTTTTCCCTGTAGTCATTTTTGCTCATATACAGGGAACATCATTTCTTTTTCTTTATAGGGAGATAGATAATATTTCAAAATATTTCAGTATTATTTTTATGGTGATCTGTATCAATGATCTTAGATGTTACTACTTTAATTGCTTTGGGGTACCATGAAATGCACCCACATAAAACAATAAATGTAATAAATGGGGTGTGTTCTGATTGCTCTACCAATTGGCCATTCCCACATCTCTCTCCTTCTCCTCACACCTTCCTATTCCCTGAGGCACAAGAATATTAAAATGATACTAATTAACAACCCTACAGTGAATACCTAAGTATTCAGGTGAAAAGAAAAGTTACATGTCTCTCACTATAAATCAAAAGGTAGAGATGATTGGGGCATGTGGGTGGTTCAGTGGGTTAAGCCTCTGCCTTCGGCTCAGGTCATGATCCCAGAAGCCTGGGATCAAGCCCAGCATCTGCCTCTCTGCTCAGCGGGGAGCCTGCTTCCCCCTCTCTCTCTGCCTGCCTCTCTGCCTACTTGTGATCTCTCTGTCAAATAAATAAATAAAATCTTAAAAAAAATAGGTAGAGATGATTAAACTTAGCAAGGAAGGCATGTTGAAAGCCAAGATAATGCTGAAAGCCTAGACTTGTTCAGATACCAAGTTGTGAATGCAAAGGGAAAATTCCTGAAGAAAAGGAAAAGTACTACTCCAGTGAAAGTGATAAGAAAGTGAAGCAGCCTTATTTTTGATATGGAAAAAGCTTTAGTGGTCTGGACAGAAAATCAAACGAGCTACAACAGTCCCTCAAACCAAAGTCTAATCCAGAGGAAGGCTCTAGCTTTTCTCAATCATATGAAGGCTCAGAGAGGTGAGGAAACTGCAGAAGAAAATTTTGAAGCTAGGAAGGTTGGTCCATGAGGTTTAAGAAAAGAAGCTATCTCCATAACAAAAGAGTACAAGGTGAAGCAGCAAAGCACTGATATAGAAGTTATAGCAAGTTCTCCAGAAGATCTAGCTAAGATAATTCATAATGATGGCTGCACTAAACAGATTTTTGATGTAGATAAAACATCCCTATATTGGAAGATGATGCTATGTAGGGCTTCAGTGTCTATAGAAACATCAATACCTGTTTTCAGGGCTTCAGTGGACTCTCAGGGCTTCAAGGCAGACTCTTCTTTGGGGCTAATATGGCTAGTGAACTTTAGTTAGAGTCAGTGCTCATTTATCATTCCAAAAATCCTGGGGCCTTTAAGAATTATGCTAAACTTACTCTGTCGGTGGTCTATATATAGAGCAACAAAGCCTGAATGATACCATATATCTTTACAGCATGGTTTACTGAATATATTAAAGCCACTGTTGACACCTGCTTGCTCAGGAAAAAACAAAAAACAAAAGAACAAAAAAAACAAAACCAAAAAATTTGTCAAAATATTACTATTTGTTGGTAATGCGCCTAGTTACCCAAGAATTCTGATGGAAATGTACAATGAGATTAATGTTTTATACCTACTTACACAACATCCATTCTGAAGCCAGTAGATCAAGGAGTCATTTTGATTTTTAAATCTTACAATTTAAGAAATACATTTCATAAAGTTGTAGCTTTAGATAGCGTTTCCTTTTGTGGATCTGGGCAAAGTAAATTGAAACCTTCAGGGAAGGATCCACCATTATAGACGCCATTAAAGACATTCTTAATTCAAGGGAAGAGGTTAAAATATAAAAAATAACAGGAGTTTTCAAGAAGCTGATTCCAAACCTCATAGATGACTTTGAGAGGTTAGAAATTTCAAAGACAAAGAACTGGATATGTGGTGGAAATAGAAAAAGATCTAGATTTAGAAGTGAAGGCTGAAGCTGTGACTGACTCGTTGCAATCTCATGACAAAACTCAAATGATGAAGAGTTGGTTCTTAAGAATGGACAGAGGAAGGTTCCAAAGTAGAAGGAATCTACTCCTGGTGAAGATGTTGTGAAGATTATTGAAATGACAACAAAGGATTTATTCCTTATGTATTCCATAAACTTAGTTGATAAAGTAGTGGCAGGATTTGAGAGGATTGACTGCAATTTTTAAACTTCTACTCTGAGTAAAATAGCATCATACTACAGATAAATCATTTGTTGAAGAAAGAGTAAATCAGTAAAAATCAGTAAATCAGTAAAACAGTAAATCACTGTTGTCTTATTTTAAGAAATTGCCATAGTCACCCCAACCAATAGCAATTACTACTCTGATCACTCTCAGCAGCCATCAACATCAAAGCAGGATTCTCCACCAGCAAAGATTACAACTTGCTGTAAGTTCTTATGATGTTTAGCATTTCTCAGCAATAAAGAATCTTTAAATTAAGGTATGTACATTGTGTTTTAGACATAATGCTGTTGTTGCATACTTAATAGGCTGCAGTATAGACTAAACATAGCTTCTATATTATTTCTTGGGGAACCAAGAAATTATTTTGACTCATTTTATTGTGGTATTTGCTTTAATGCAGTGGTCTGGGACGAAATTCTGATTATCTCTGGGGTATACTTGTATGCCCTGTTAGATCTTGCAAGCTCTTATTCCAGTTTATGTCTTCGGTTTCATATTATAATAACCTCTGTTATATACTGGTTCAGCCTCATAAGCTTTTAGTTCCTGGAGGAGAGGTCTTGCTTTCTTCAGACGTCCTTCTTTTGCACATATATATGCTGTGAAGGCTTTTGCCAATCCCTTTCACTTAGGGCCATTTCCAGAGAGCCTTAGAGAGGGGTTAGAGCATTTCATGAGGTCACCTGGAGATTATTTTGTAACAACAAAACGCCACTGTTCCATAGTCCATTACCAGTTAGGTCCAAAAAAGCTAATAAAACCTCTGTGGAATGAGGTGTTAATGGAGGATAGAGAGACAATACAACAAATTACCAAGTGTGTAAGTACCAAATGACAAGAATGAAAATAACACCCAAAATACAAAATAACTTTATATTTTAACATAGACTAATAACTCAAACTCTCTTAGAACTGGAGGTAGCTGCAAGTCAGTATTATTGTTCTAAAATACTTGTGATATAGGTGACCAGCTGAGGAAGACTTTCATTGTACAATAGAACAATGAACAATTGTTGTTTAACTGTTTCCCTTGTTTACCGACTTGACATTTTCATGTTAATAAGTATTTCTGAAGCCAAGCTTTTAAAATGGTAGATAATACCATTTATTTTTCCATTCCTTTTTCTAAATGTAGAAGACAGCCAATCAAAACAAAACAAACAATACTAACGTATTTCATAAAGTATAACACGCAACAGACCAAAATAGAGGTTTGCTATTATCCCAGCCCATGACATGGAAGGCTTACGTTCCTGTGCAGAGTAAAGAGAAAGTGGTTTGACACATTAATACGAAGAAAATGGTAAATTATTTCTTTATACTCTGGAAAACCAGCTGTGCTGTGACTTAGCAACAATTTTAAAATAGAATGGAATGTGTGAAAATCTGGTCATTGTTGTCAACTATTTTCATGTTCTTTACTTTGATTTTCTTATATAAGAGGTAGTCACTCCAAAGAAATTATGTGCTGCTTGTCAGAACAATTTAAAGTCATAGGGTTAGAGATAGACAGAGAAAAAGAGTCAGAAATATTTTCTTCAGGCAACTAGCTGTAACTTTTTGATTTATATTAGCAGACTTGGTTGCCAGTTACCATGGTAGTTAAACCACACTTGAAATTTTGACATATTCCTGGAAAATGAAAACAGATTCGCAAAACATTAAAAACATTAAAAAGATGAAACTGGTAGACTTTTAAGGACATTAAAGCTATAATTTTTGCATTAATCCATAGCAATTAATGATTGACCTTTGAAATGTTAAAGAAAGGAACTAGGGGGTTTCAGTAAGTTATTTCAATCCAAAAATTTAAAAAAATGAGAACTACATGGGCAGGAAATGTAATAGTTGTACTCTATTTTGGTCAGTTCTAAAGTAATTATTTTTTTTTAATGTAAAGCATATACTTTTAAAGAATAGCTCATTTTTTGTGATTTCCCACAGACTGTCAAGAGGCTAGTAATTTTAAGTCTTCTGACCTAAAAATCAAGCAGTAAAGATTTTGGTTTTGAGACAATAGCTGGTCAATGGCCAGGTCCATACTATTCATTACAGTGGACAAACCCCTCCCAGGAGCTCCAACCTGTCTTGCCAGACTTTGTACCTCACCCTTTACACCTCAGAAACAACAAAGTGCTGATCATTTTCTGTTCATATCTTGTGTTTCTTGAATACCAATTTCTGTTTATCATCTCACCTGTGTTTGGGTTTCCCCATCATTGAAAATGAGATTGAAAACAGTATCAGCAGTGGAAAAACATTTAAAACACAAAAACAGTTTTATTACTCCTTACAATATCAAGAATGTGGAGTAAAATCAAAACAAAATTAAACAAACAATTCATTCTTTGTGTGATGCCCAGAAACTAAATTTCTCTAAAATCTTCCCTAATTTTTATAATGGGCATAATGTCACTGAATTTGATGGGCTATTTTAAGATTGAGATAAATTATGTAAATCAAGTCTTTTGTTCAGTATATTATAAAACTTGTAGTTTTTTAAAACTTCAAGTATCATAGTTTTTTTGAACCCTGTATCATATCTAGTAGCAAAGCAAACTGATTCTAATTTCAAAAATATATCTTTGAAATTATTATTTCTCAATACCTTCCCCAATATTACTCTAGGCAAATGAATAACAAAATGAAAGTGACTCCTAACTATATGCTTTGCATTCACTCTTGCTCTCTACTCCACTCTTAATAATCATTCTTTAAAAAATAAAAATTATTTACATTATTCCACTTTCTAAAGACCTGCAATGATTTCTTTCCACCTTTAAAATAAAACGCAGTCTACAGGGTAGCTGGGTGGCTCAGATCATGATCTCAGGGTCATGGGACTGAGACACATGTCAGTCCCTCTGCTTGGTAGGGTGTCTGCTTTTCCGTTTCACTCTCCCTCTGTTCTCTCTCTCTCTCTCTCTCAAATAAATAAATAAATCTTAAAAACAAAAAACAAAAAACTAAGTCTACATTATTCCTTTCCAGATGATATTACTAGGTCCCTAGCTTACTAGCTAATCTCAAAACCAAACCAAACCAACCAAACAAATAAAAACCCAACCTTCAAACCAAAATAAAAAAACAAAAAACAAAAAATAACTAAACAACAGAAAGAATACCAACTCTATTTCATTATCTCTAAATGAAATATTCATTGCAGGAATATTCTATGCAGATAATCCAGTGGCTTATTTCCTCATTTCAATGAGGTCTTTACACAAATATTACCTCCTCCTCAAGAGCTTTTTGATTATCCAAACTAAGATTGTATGCTCTCTCACTTTTTAATTTTATTTCCATTGTTTATTTTTCTATATGAAACTTTATGCTACCTCCCATTATATTATCTATCTATGGATCTATTTATTTTTAGTTTTCTTCTCCACCTCCAGAATCTAAGTTCTAAAAGGTCATGAAGCTTGTTTTGTTTTCTAATAATCCCTAGCATCTTGTATATAGTAAGCACTCAATAAATACTTAGTGAATTAGTGGAAAAACAGAAGAATTAATGAATAGAATATAACTAAGAGGCAGCTATTAGTTTAACAAAAAAAATCATACACATTACTTCATATACACTTCCAAGGAATACTGTGAGGTGGATGTTTAATAGATTTTAGGTCTTATTTATTTATTTAAGAGATTTTATTTATTTATATGAAGAGAGAGAGCAAGAGTGAGCACAAGCAGGGGAGCAACAGGCAGTGGGAGAAGCAGTCTTCCCACTAAGCAAAGAGCCCCACATGGGACTCAGTCCCAGGATCCTGGGATCATGACTTGAGCTGAAGCCAGATGCTTAATCCAGACATCCCAGTTTTAGTTTTTGAAGATTTATTAATTTATTAGAGACAAAGCACGAGTGGGGGAAGGGCAGGGAGAGAGGGAGAGAATCCTCAAGCAGACTCTTTGCTGAGTGCAGAGCCCTTGTGGGGCTTAATCCCAGGACCCCAAAATCGTGACCTGAGCTGAAATTGAGAATCAGATGCTGAACCAACTGAGCCACCCATGTACTCTTGTTTTAAGTTTTATAGATGAAAACTGAGACCAACAAAGCTTAAATATCTTGTATTGTATGCTCAATATCTTGCATCAAGTGGCTTTTCCAAATCTAGCTCTTTTGTCTTTCAGGGATCCTTTTTTATTCTCAGGAATACCACTTTCCTTTGGAGAATAAAGATGGAGCATGAGCTAATTATTAATTTTTAGATCAATTTCACATTATATAATCTGGGGAACTTGAAAACTACTGAGGGTCAGACACCATTTCAGGACAACTGACTCAGGATATCTCAGAGTAGGGCCTGGAGATTTAATTGGTTCTGATTTTGTTATCCTGTTTATTAAGTCTAAGGTTCAATTTTAATGTCAAATCAAGATGGTAGAGTTTATTTTCTCCTTTGTCTTCATATCACTTAAAAACAGTAAAATATTGTTTTTATGAGAACACGGTATCTGTTAGGGCAAATATTAAGTGAATTTGTGAAAGTAAAATCTGAGACAAAAAAATATAGTTTGTATATCATATTGACAAAGGTAAAAATAATGCAGATTTCCAGAATTGGCAAAACAAGATGAATGCAAAGTAACACCTCCATGTGATACTCCTATATGTACTCTTAAAAGATGAGTGAAAGGCCAATTTGAAACCTATCTATCAAAAACCTTAAAATGTATATACCCTATCTCCCCAAATTTTCTTTTTTCCATTTTTAAAAATTTATTTTTTATGAAAAATATGGAACAGTTCATGAGTGTGTCAACGTTGTGCAGCAGCCATACGTCCATATCTCCATATCCTTCCAATTTTAGTATATGTGCTGTCAAAGTGAGCACCCTCAATTTTATTTCTCAAAATTAATCTTATAGAAGTGTTCACACAAATCTATAAAATATACATATAATATTTATTTCAGCATTTTTGTAATAAGCAAAATAAATATAAACAAACATGGATAGGGAATAAAAAGACATTGTGTAGGTAGAAAAAAGGACAAAAGACATCTTTCTTTCACCGTTAACACACATACTCACAAAACACTACGTTTTGTGAACATTAGGTATAAAACAAATGCTATTTTGAAGGGAAGTTCTAATATTGCAGTTATGATTATCCACCTTCATGAGGGAAGTGACATCAGAGCAGAGCTCTGTCCTGTACTGGTGTGCCATGTTTTTGTTTTTTGATTTAATTAAAATAGTGTGACATATAACATTGTATAAATTTATGATGTGCGACATAATGATTTGATACATTTGTATACTATAATATGATTGTTAATGCAGTGACAATTAGTATTTCTATCACTTCATGATTACTTATTTCCAGTCATTTGAAAAATTGGGATTTAGTCTCTTAGCAAGTCTAATGATTATAATACAAAATTGTAGCATGTATTCACTCCTGTGCATTAGATCTGTAGGACCTCTTTACTACACATTGCAAGTTTGTATCCTTAAAACATTTCTCCAATTTTGTCACACAACCAGTCCCTGTTAACCACCATTTTATTCTCTGTTCTTACAAGTTTGGCTTTTTTAGATCCCATGTTTAAGTGATACCAGATAGTATTTATCTTTTTCTGTTCCAATCATCTCAGTTACTTAAGATGTTCAAGGTCCATCCATATTGGCACAAATGCCTGGATATCCTTCTTCCTTGTGGCTGAAAAATGTTCCATTATGTATACATATAGCACAATTCTTTATCCATTCATGTGCTGATGGGCCCTTAGGTTTTTCCCATATCTTGGTTTTGGTGAATAATTCTGCAATAAACAAGGAAAAACATACATCCTTTTGAAACCCTGTTCTCATTTTCTTTAGGTATATATTCAGAAGTGGAATTGCTGGATTGCATGATAGTTCCTTTCTTAATATTTTGAGGAATTTCCAGATTGTATTCATAGTGGCTGCCCTGATCTACATTCCCATACTGTACAAGGGTTCCCTTTTTACTCATCCTCACCAACACTTACCTTATGTCATCTCGAGAACAGCCATTCTGACAGTGTGAAATAACATTTCACTATCGTTTTGATTGGCATTTCCTTGGTGATTAATGATATTGAGCACTTTTTCATGGACCTCTTGGTCACTTGGAAGAAAGTGTCTATGAATTTTGCCTACTTTTATCAGAATTTTTTACTGATTTGAATGAATTCTTTATATATTTTCCATTTTAATCCCTTATCTGATATTTAGTTTCCAAATATTTTCTCCCATTTTACAAGTTGCCATTTTATTTTGTTGATCATATCTATTTTTGTGCAAAAGCTTTTTATTTATTATAGTCCCATTTGTTGATGTTTGCTTTTATTGTTTGTGCTTTTGGTGTCATATCCAAAAAATTATTGCCAAGGCTAATATCTAGGAGCTTCTTCCTTCTGCTTTCTTCTAGCATGCTATGGTATCATATCTTATGTTTATCCATTTAATAAAATGGATAAACTCATAACTCATCCATTTTGAGTTAATTTTTGTGAGTAATGTAAGGTAGAGGTCCAAATTTATTTTTCTATGTGCGTTTAATCACTTTTCCATTACCATTTGTTGAAGAGACTGTCGTTTCTGTATTGGGTGTTCTTGTCTCTCTGGTCAAGTATCAGTTGACAGTATATGTGGGGGTTTAATTCTGGATCTCAATTCTGTTCCTTTGGCCCATTATCTACTTTTGTGCCAGTAACTTCCTCTTTTAATTAGTACAGCTCTGTAGAATAGTTGGAAATTAGAAAGTGTAATGCCTCTTGCTTTGTTCTTTCTCAGGATTAATTTGGCTATTGGGGATCTTTGCCAATTCCATATACATGTTATACATGTTAGGATTATTTATTCTATCTCTGTGAAGAATGACATTGGAATTGGCACTTGGGTAGGAGATGATTCTGGATAGAATAAAGCATTTTATCAATATTAATTCTTCTGATCTGTGAACATGGGATGTCCTTTCATTTGTTTGTGTTGTCTTTGATTTTTTTCAAACAATTCTTGTAGTTTTTGTCACACAGATCTTTTCCCCCACCTTGGCTAAGTTTATTCCTTAGTATTTAGTTGTTTTTGATGCTATTATAAACAAAATAATTTTATTTCTTTTTCAGTTATTACATTATTGACATATAGAAAGGCAACTGATTTCTGTATGTTGGTTTTATCTACTGCAACCTTACAAAATTCATTGATTAGATCTACTAGGTTTTGATTGAGACTTTGGGATTTTCTGTGTAAAAATCACATTATCTGCAAATAATGACAATGTACTGCTTCCTTTTGACTTGAATGCTACTTATTTCCCTGTCCTGCCTAATTCTCTACCTGGGATTTCTAGTACTATAGTGAATAAATTGGTGAGAGTGGGAATCCTTGTCTTGTACCTGATCTTAAAGGAAAAGATTTCTTTCTTTCTTTCTTTCTTTTTTTTTTTTTTTTTTAACCATTGAATATGCTGTAGGTTTGTTGTATATGGCCTTTCTTATGTTGAAGTATGTACCTTCTCTATGCAATTTGTTCAGGCTTTTTATCATGAAAGGATATTGTATTTTCTAACATGCTTTTCTGTATCTATTTAGATGATCTTGTGATTTTTTTATCTTTCTATTGATGTGATGTATCACCTTTATTAATTTGTAGATGTGAATCCTCCTTGCATGCCAGTGATAAATCTCATGTGGTCATGGTATATAATCCTTTTAATGTGTGGGTTTGCTAATGTATTGAGAATTTTTGTGTCTATACTCATCCAGGATATTGGATTTCTTATAGCGTCCTTATCTGTTTTTGTTATCAGGATAATGCTAGTCCGAAAGAATGAGTTTGGAAGTATTTCCTCTTCAATTTTGAGAGGATAGTTTGGGAAGGATTAGTGTTAATTCTTCTTTAAATGTTTGGTAGAATTGACTAACAAGGCTGTCTGGTACTGCAGTTCTGTAGTGGGAAGTTTCAATTACTTAACTTAATATTGGTCTGTTCAGAGTTTCTATTTCTTCCTGATGCAATCTTTGTACATTGCGCATTTCTAGGAATTTTTGTCTTCTAGATTGTCTAATTCATTGGCATGTGATTATTCACAGTAGATTCTTATCATCCTATGTATTTCTGAAGCACAAGTTTTAATATCTCCCGTTTCATTTCTAATTTTATGTATTTGAGTCTTCTCTCTTTTTTCTTAGCAAAAGGTTTGTCAGTTTTATCTTTTTGAAAAACCAGTCCATGATTTCAATTAATTCTTTATATTGTTTTTCTTGTCTCTACCTCTTTATTTCTATTCAGAGCTTTATTATTTCCTTCTTTTTGCTAACTTTGGACTTAAATTTTTCTCCCCCCCACCTAGTTCCTTGAGGGGCAAATTAGGGTATTCATTTGAGATCTTTTGAATTTCATAATACATACATTTTCAGCTTAAACTTTTCTCTCAGAACTCCTTTTGCAACATTCCATATGTTTTAGTACGTGTGGTTCCATTTTCATTTATTTGGAGGCATGTTAAAATTTTCTTTTATTTTTTTATTTGGCCCATTGTTTATTCAGATGTGTGTTGTTCAGTTTACACATATTTGTAGATTTTCCAGCTGTCCACTATTTGTCCCTTTCTAGTTTCATACTATCATGTTTATTAGAT
Organism: Mustela lutreola; assembly: GCF_030435805.1. NCBI lineage: Eukaryota > Metazoa > Chordata > Mammalia > Carnivora > Mustelidae > Mustela > Mustela lutreola. Next base: position 19,185,284 of record NC_081290.1, read on the forward strand.
TATTTGTATGATTTCAATATTCTTAAATTTTAGTAAGATTTGTTTTCATCTATCCTGAAAAATATTTTGTTTGCACTTAGGAAAGATGTTTATTCTGTTGCTGTTGCTTGGAATATTCTGTAAATGTCTAAGTCCATTTGGTTTAAAGTATGGTTCAATTCCAAAATTTCCGTGTTATTCTTCTGTTGGAAGATCTATCCATTGCTGAGTGGTTCTGGGGTTCCTTCTTATTATTACTGTTGTCTATTTTTCCCTCAATTTCTGTTAGTATTTGCTTAAATACATTTAAGTGCTTCTATGTTGGGTGAATGCATCTTTATAGTTATTATATCCTGATATAGTGATGCTTTTTTTCATTATATAATGACCTTCTTTGTCTCATTACCATTTTTGGTGTAAAGTCCATTTTGCTTAAATATGATTAACTCTATTTTCTTTTGGCCTCGTTTGCATGGAACATCTTCTATCCCCTCATTTAGATACTATGTGTTTCTTTAAAGCTGAAATGAGTCTTTTGTAGATAGCATATAGTTGGGTCCTTTTTTTAAAACAAAAAAAAAATTCAGTTATGCTATGACTTTTGATTTGTGAACTCAATCCATATACATTAGAATGATTACGGATATGTAAGGACATACTAATGCCATCTTACTAATTACTTTATGATTATTTTGTATTCCCATTGCTTCTTTTTCCCTCTACCTACTTGTGTAAATTGTGTATTTTCTGTGGTGATATGTTCTATTTCCAGTTTCTTAGTCTTTTGTTGCTCTATGCTCACTTTTTGCTTTGTGGTTACCTTGTGGATTACATAAAACATCTTAGAGTTAAAACAGTCTGTTTTAGATTGATAGCAACATATCTTCAAACACCTATAAAGATGCCACCTTTTTATTTTTCTCTTTTATATTTTTGATGTTAAAGTTTATCTAATTTAGTTGTGTACTCATTAACACTTTATAGTAGCTATAGTTAATTTTGCTACTCTTTAACTTTTATACTATTTTTGAGTGATTAATACACCATCCTAATAGAGTTATAGATTTTTTACTTTCTATTCACCTTACCAGCATATTGTACTTACGTGTCAGTGATTAGTGTCTCTTCCTTTCAGCTTAAAGGATTCCTTTCAGCATTTCTTGTAAGGCAGGTCCTGTGGTGGCATTTTCTTTTTTTGTTGTTGTTGTTGGAGGGGGTATTTGAGGTGTTACTGTTTCTTAGTCTTTGAGCTAGTCCTGGGCAATTGGAGCCTCCTTACCTCTCCTGTCTTTAGAATGTATGCTCTGCCCACTGTTCCCACAGGGGAAACAATTTTTCTAAAACACAGCCTTGAGAGAACATTATGTTTTGAGCCCCTCCGGATGGCGTATGTGACTGAAGCCAGGTAAAACTTTCATGTGATCTTAATAGAACTTCCCTATGACCCTGCCATTTCACTACTGGGTATTTACCCCAAAGATACAGATGTAGTGAAAAGAAGGGCCATTTGTACCCCAATGTTTATAGCGGCAATGGCCACGGTCGCCAAACTGTGGAAAGAACCAAGATGCCCTTCAACAGACAAATGGATAAGGAAGATGTGGTCCATATACACTATGGAGTATTATGCCTCCATCAGAAAGGACGAATACCCAACTTTTGTAGCAACATGAACAGGACTGGAAGAGATTATGCTGAGTGAAATAAGTCAAGCAGAGAAAGTCAATTATCATATGGTTTCACTTATTTGTGGAGCATAACAAATAGCATGGAGGATATGGGGAGTTAGAGAGGAGAAGGGAGTTGGGGGAAATTGGAAGGGGAGGTGAACCATGAGAGACTATGGACTCTGAAAAACAATCTGCGGGTTTTGAAGGGGCAGGGGATAGGAGGTTGGGGTACCAGGTGGTGGGTATTATAGAGGGCACGGATTGCATGGAGCACTGGGTGTGGTGCAAAAATAATGAATACTGTTATGCTGAAAATAAAAAATAAATAAAAAAAAAAGATTCTGGAAGGCAGGTATGCAGATCTACTCATCTTGCAACCACCTAAGGCGAAACTTATAAGATTCCTTGCTTATTAAATCTGTCACCTACAAATCTAGGGTGGTCTTCATTTTCAGTCTTTAGTTTCTCTCTGCCTTCTATATATAGGACTAGTTTGCAAAACAGCATCTTTCAACATTTTGAATATGTCATTCCACTCTCTTCTGGCTGATAGGGTTTCTGCTGAGAAATCTGCTAATAGCCTAGTTAGGGGTTCCTTTGTAGGTTACTTTCTTTTTTTCTTCTAGCTGCATTTAAGTTTTGTTTGTTTGTTTTTGTTTGCTTGTTTTTTCATTTGTTTATCTGTTTTATCATTTAGCTTAGTGGGTTTGTATGTGCAAGGTTTGGGACATAATCACCTATTATTTCTTTAAATAAACTGTGTCCCTTCCCTTTCTTCTTCTTCTGAAATCCAAGTTACTCTAATATTTGCCCTTCTGAATGAATCTGATAGTACTCATAGGCTTTCTCCACTTTTACACAATCTTAGTTCTCTTTCTTTAACTGAATTATTTCTTTATTCCTATATTCCAAGTCATTTATTGTTTCTTCCATCTGGTCTGCCTTGGTACAGTTGCACTCTTTGGCATTCTTTATCTCATTCATTGAACATTTCTGTGCCAGAATCTCTTTGGCTCTTCCTTATCATTTCAGTCTCTTTGATAATGAATGGTTTCTGTTCATTAGTTTTATTTCTGATTTCATTCAATTGTTTTTCTGAGTTTTCTTGTATTTTTTTAAATTTTTTTTCATAACAACTATTTTGAATTCTTTATCAATTAGTTTGTGGTATTCTATGATGCCGAGTTCCTTTGTTAGAGAATTATTATATTCTTTTTGTGATACTATATTTTCTTGATTTTTAAATATTGTTTGTCAGCATGTGCTCCTAATTTTTCATTTGAAGTAGCAGATACCTTCTTAATTTAAACTTTGTGGGGTTTTTTGGGCCTTGTAATTCATCAGCCTGGCTAGTAGAATCCTTTCTTCTATATTTCAGAAGATAGTACTAAGCTCAGGTTTGTGGTTTCTTCCTTGTCCACTGACATTTGTCTATTTTCTGAAAAGGGCTCCCTATCTACTAGCATCACTCTTCTGAATTCACTAGGTAGAATACAAAAGTAACTATTCCAAGAATATATAGGGTTTAACACTTGGAGCTTTTCTGGGGGTGTGTGTGTGTGCCAAAAGACCTGGTGGGGAGATCTTCTAATGGGACACTCCTGGAAATTTGTGGGCAGACTTCCTGATGAAGTCCTGAAGCAGATAACAGGACCTGGGCTCCTTTGATGTCCTCTGATAATCTTTTCTACTTCTTTCTTCTTTCTCCTAATCATGGCCATTACTCCTCAGAAATTAGGGTGCTACTAAAGGGAAATGGATTTTCCAGCCACAATCCATACAACTTGGGTAGGCAGGTAGTCATTCACTACCTTACTTTCCATTTCCTCTATGGGAAGTGTCTCTACTTTCCACCTCTTCTGCAGGAGAGGTTGCCACTGCCTGCCAAACAGCTTAGCTCTTGAAATGTCACCCTGGATGAGGGAGGCTCTGGTGAATTCCTCTCCTCTTCTGTATCCTGATACTTCCTTCCTCATTCCAGTGGCATCCCGGAATCTCCCTTCAGGCAACATGGACTTATACAATTTCTCTTTCATATATGTGTATCTGCCCAGCTTTTTTCTCTCATTGCCACAAGTAGGAATGGGGCAGGTTTTTCCACTCTCTTAGATCCACAGCATTTCCTGAGGTCTTGTTTATTTTCGATGCACAGGTGAGCAAGAATACTCTTGAGTCCCTTAGTGTAAGGTGCTGAGGCACTTTTGTTCAGTTATGGATGTAGTTGTTAAAAAAGGGATATGGAAAAAAAGGAATGACTGTGATTCCATGATGCTGATGTCATTCTTCCTGAAGTACCACGTTTAACTTCTCACTTCGGTTATGTTAGCACCACTCTCCTGGCTTGATGAAGCAAGAGTGAAATTGGTATTTTGATAAATTCTGAATTCCAAGCCAGAGAATTAGTTCAGTTCCAGTTGCCTATCCTGAATGGCTGGTATAAAAAAGAGGACCCTAAAAAGAAAGCAAAAACCAAAAATCCAGAAAGAGATATCATGATCTCTTATTAAGGAATGAAGTCTAAAGATCTTGCTGAAGTCTGACTCTAGAGCAGTGTTTTGTTTTGTTCTGTGTTTATGGGTAGGGTAGTAAATGGATGATTAAATTGACAGTGGAGTGAGTATTTAAAATAAATGTAAAGGAGTTGAAGAAAGATGTTGGATCATGTTAAAAATGAGAGATTCATGGGGCACCTGGGAGGCTCAGAGGGTTAAAGCCTCTGCCTTCAGCTCAGGTCATGATCCCAGGATCCTGGGATCAAGCCCCACATTGGGCTCTCTGTTCAGCAGGAAGCCTGCTTCCCCCCCTCTCTCTGCCTGCCTCTCTGCCTACTTGTGATCTCTGTCTGTTAAATAAATAAATAAAATCTTTAAAAAAGTAAAATAAAAATGAGAGACTCATAAACCAAATGAACACAAAGTTTAAAGGAACAAAGATAACAATAAGAGAGAAAACATTCATGCTCAAAGCATCAGGATCAACATTACTATCTGATAAAGTATTTGAGAAGGGAAGAGATCAACAATATGAAAAACGTGATTTTATGATAATGAATGGAATAGTCCATCCTGAAGATATTAGTGTTCAGTGTACTAAATGACCTATCAAAGCATGTAAAGTAAAAACACTTAGAAATACAAAAAAATAAATGACATATATATAATAGCAGTAGGAGCTTGGCTACCACCATTCCTGCAATATAAAACGAGGAGACAAAGAAAAATAAATCATACTTTTAAAAAGTATCCTGTAGGGTTTAGTTAGTGTGACATGACTATCTGAAATGGAAGTTATTCTACTGCAGTTTTGTATGGTTCCACATTCTTATCAATACTCGTTATTGTCCACCATTAATTTTAGGTATCATAATGAGGTTTAGAAGTTATGTTTTGCATTTCTCTCATGATTGATGGCACTGAACACTTGTCATATGATTATTAGTTGTTTGGGTGTATTATTTTTTGAAGGTTTTGTTCAAGTATTCATCGATTTTTAACTTAAGTTTTCCTTTTCTTACTGATTTGTAAGAGTTTGTTAGGCATTTCAAATGTAAGTTATTTGGAGACAAGCATACACATTAAAGGAACTAGAGGGAGATAGACAACAATAGAGAGAGCAGAAGAGAAATTTAGAATCTAAAGAAAATAATTCATGTGAGGAGATGGAAAATTAGACATTCACCCATAAAATAATTACACACTGTTATAAACTAGAAGCAGAACAGGAAAGAACAATTTGAAGAAAAAAAGCAATAGTGAAAATTAGGTATTAGTAGTAGTTTTGAAAGAAGAAATTCTCAGAAAGTATGATTAAAATGCAGTAGAAGAAATAGCAATAAATGCAAGAAAATACAGAAAAATTAAATTAAATGACCATTTTAGGATAATAGAGATTCAAATTTTAAGAGTTCTAGAAAATGAGGTCATGAAAAGTTGTTAAAACACTTTGAATTGTAGAAAGTAGAGCCTGGGGAGAAGATTCTAAATGTTTTTAGGAAAAAAAAATTGGTTCATATAAATGATCATGAATCTGATACTAGAAATTCTCAGCTGTTATAGCTGGAAATCTGAAATACAGAGAGCATCACTTTTACAATTCTGGGAAAAATATCACCTAGCCAAAATATCAGTCAATATTTCTATAGTCAAGGAATGAAAATACTAACAATTAAACACAATTTTATTATATGCTTATGCAGATATTTATATATACATATTTAAAGAATGCAAAGAGGAGAACTGAGTGAGTGTTGGTAAGAGAGCTAATTAGTCTCTATCAGAAAAGAAGCAAATAAAAATTTAAAATTGAGCAATTCTCAAAATCAGCATATTGTTTAGATAGTGTAAATATCAGGCAATAAAAACAGGTGAGAGTTGAAAATGGTAGTTGGAAAGGGCTAATGTGCTAGGGACCTAATGCTCCAAATTTTACTAAAAATAATTTGGATCTATATATATTTTTGGTGGGAAAATCACCAACCAAACGATCATTAGGGAAATATTTACTAGAGCCTTCATGTAGGCAGATCTCATTAACTTAGATATTTATATATTTTCTTGTACCTTAATGTCATCAGTATTTGTTCAAAAAGTGATTGGTACCAGTGATTAAGACTGAGGATATTGCAATGAATGATGGGCATATTAATATTGAGACCATTGTTCTGGATAATGTGCTTTTGCAATACTTAAGGGAATTGGAAAAAATGAATAATGTGAGTAATTGAGGTCATTTCTCATACAAATCTGAAAGACTGCAGAACTTACATAAGTGGCAAGATTCCTTCAAGTTTGTAGTTGCAAGCCAAGAAATAGCCCTACTAATTATTAGAAATAAAAAGGACTGTAAGGAGATAATATAACGATGTATGGGCTTTCCCAATTATTGGGCAGAAACATGACCTAAATGCAGAAACTTTCATTTACAAGCATTGAACAAATGGGATTTAGTCATTTTTGATACCAAGGAGTTAAATGAATAAACTTCAAAAGACTTCTCAGAAAATATTTGATGTTTGATATCAATCCCGAGCTATCCTGTGACAAAGAGAAAATAATATTTTTAATGGAGGAATATCGTTTTATATTTTTTTTTTTTCAGGTCTGTAAGTTCTGTTCAGTAAGTTAGATCCTTAAATACGTGCTTATATACTGGACTTCAAATAGTTCTTTAAGTAATATAAACAATTAACATTCTTCACTTGTTTTTCCCCTCTGTTATTATTTAGTCACAATATTGGGCACCTATGGATAGTATTTTAAAATACACGATAACTCAGGGACTTTCAGGAATATTCTGCACATGAGGAAATTTATGTTCAGAGATATTAAACAAATTGCTCAATATCGCAGCACTAGTCAATGAAAAAATATAGCAAATGCAATACTTTTCCATTACATCATGAGGTATTATTTTAAATATTCATTTTTCAGCCAACAAGTGTTCATTGAGTGTCTAGTGTCTGTCATGCTCTATTCTTGACAGTGAAAGTGAGAAATAAAATGCAGTGCTTCTCTTTATGATTCTCATAGTCTAATGGAGAGAGTATTTGCATAAACACATATTTTTGGAAGCATGGAAATTTGGCTTTGGCCTTCGTATTCCTTTTTGGGAATTCTGTGCAAGTTGAGAAAATGTATTAAGAGCAGAAGGCTACTACAAAATATCATGAGAGAGAAAGACTCTAGAATATCTATGATAAATCATTTTAAATTTTGATACAAATGAGAGTAAGAAGAAAATTTAAGTTAGAGAAAGATGATGTACTAAAAACCGTATTTTGTTTGCATTTATTTAATTGCAAAAGAGTTTTCACAAATGATTTAGAAAGAAATTTTTTGATGATTTTAAGTCCATAGAGACAAAAATTTGGAGGAAATTCTTACTGAACTGACTGCAATAGAATGTCAAGCATTTTCTTGGATGAGTATCAAAGAATTTTTGGTTTGACCCAAGCTGTATATTCTAAGCAAAGAATTTTATCTTTAAAACTAGTGCAGAAACACTAGTCCTTGATTTACATTCACTATATATCATCAAAAAAGTTAGAAATATTATTGAATTAATATTTTACTTATTTTCATATTAACAAATTTAGACATAAAGATACAACCATACATTTTTTTTTGTTTTGTTTTATTATGCTGAGTTTAATTCTTTACTTGTTGAAAAACTTCTAGATCTCCCATGGTTAACAACCAAGTGAATCTGATTGATAAACTATTTATGGAATGGAAAATCAGTGAAGCAAATGTCATATAACTGTGACTGACAATGAAATAAATGTGGCGAAGGCTAGGAGTGACATGTAAATAAGCAGATTATGGTATCCCCCCAACAATCTTCAGTTATATGTTAGAATAGTAATTATAACACATTTTTATGTGACAAAATTACTGCCCTTAAGAAGGAAAATTATCGGGGCACCTGGGTGGCTCAGTGGGTTAGGCCGCTGCCTTCGGCTCAGGTCGTGATCTCAGGGTTCTGGGATCGAGTCCCGCATTGGGCTCTCTGCTCAGCAGGGAGCCTGCTTCCTCCTCTCTCTCTGCCTGCCTCTCTGCCTACTTGTGATCTCTCTCTGTCAAATGAATAAATAAAATTAAAAAAAAAAGAAGGAAAATTATCACTCTACTTAATCCAAAACATTTATGAGATATAAAATAGGTGATGGAAATGCTTTATCAGATTATCAGATGTTCAAATAAGATGGAATAGAAACTATTACATTTTTTTAAGATTGAATAAAAGATTTAACACAGTACTCTGCCAATAACAATGCCAACTTTCAAGACTGCTTACTTATAGAGAACCTAGTTTATTTGTTAGAGTCTGCTAAAGAAATAACCAAATAAGTGTGACTTGAGAGTGAAAGTATTTCTTGAATTCTGTCTACTAAAAGGGGTCTCCCAACATTTTCTTTCACAGAACATGCCAAATTAGTGTGCATGGAATGAAAGCCGAGATGCATATGGGAATTTGGAGATTTGTTATATTGAAAGCAATTAAGTTTCTCCATTGCTATATTTTTAGATCCAGGATTAAAAGAAATTTTGTCTCAGGCAACAAGTGTAAAACAACTAAGCAAAAATGTTTCTGATAAAATAGTATGTGAAGACATTTTTAAGTCTTCTGAAAATAGAATCTTATTTAAACTGTGCAAACAACTCCAATTTGAGAAATTGATTTGAGGAAATTACAGGAATTGAAGAGAGAAATCTCTACCTAGATGAAAAACTCTCATTGTTAGTGCCAAACATGACCATTAACAATAGCCAACAATGGCAGAATTACTCCCAAACAACTGCATACGTACCAACCACACTGGAAGTTAGTGGAGTTGTTTTCCAAATTAAAATTTCAAACTATTAAAATTGACATTTACATTATTAGTAGTGAAGTTATAATTACCTATTTGGGAAATTTGAACATTTTTTCTTCAACTCCCATAAGTCCACTCTATGATGGCATTAGTCAGCCTCCCCTAAATATTGGTTTTTAACATTCAATGATTTGGCATTCAATGAAAAGGTGTATATGGGTGCATCTATAATTATAATGTGATATAGTAACTTTGGATTAATGTTTTTCTTATTAAGATCATCAAGTAGTAGAGTAGATAGTGTGTTCTGTAGTAAGACATCAAGAAAAGATCTATACAAGTGTTTTGAGTAACAGTTTGCTGAACAGTAGTCACTTTTATAATAGTATTGAGAAAGAAATAATAATAGCTAATTTGACATCAAATTAAGTTACTACAGTTATATTTACAACTGTAATAAAACTACATCCTTTTTACATTAGTTTTTTGTTTGTACAACCAAATATATATTATAAAAATGTGCATATTTAGTGTATTATATGTAATGTATTTCATTTGACTATTTATATGAATGTTTGGTCTTACCACTAAAGGAAACAGGACAGTTTTATTTATTCCTTTTGTGAATTACCAAACATTATACATTTACTTCCATATTCCAGAAAACACAAATAGTTTTCTCTCTTTCTTTTTTTAGGCCCAAGAAATACGTCTATTTCTCTTGTGATCCTTGGAATTTGTGGGAGTTGTCAGGGTCTACAAATTAAAATGAGGTAAAATAGTACTATTAGAATTTCTCTTCATGAAGTTAAAGGAGAAATTTCTATTTAGTTTCCTCTTATAGGGAGGGCAGAGTAGAATAAGGGAGGGAAAAAAACGAACAGATGAATATAATTGTTACACGTGGACTTCTATTTTGCATCACATAGTCCTCTCTTTTTTTTATATTATATTTTATTTTTTTTAATTTATTTTTTATTTTCAGCATAACAGTATTCATTATTTTTGCACCACACCCAGTGCTCCATGCAATCCGTGCCCTCTATAATACCCACCACCTGGTACTCCAACCTCCTATCCCCTGCCCCTTCAAAACCCGCAGATTGTTTTTCAGAGTCCATAGTCTCTCATGGTTCACCTTCCCTTCCAATTTCCCCCAACTCCTTCTCCTCTCTAACTCCCCATATCCTCCATGTTATTTGTTATGCTCCACAAATAAGTGAAACCATATGATAATTGACTCTCTCTGCTTGACTTATTTCACTCAGCATAATCTCTTCCAGTCATGTCCATGTTGCTACAAAAGTTGGGTATTCGTCCTTTCTGATGGAGGCATAATACTCCATAGTGTATATGGACCACATCTTCCTTATCCATTCGTCTGTTGAAGGGCATCTTGGTTCTTTCCACAGTTTGGCGACCGTGGCCATTGCCGCTATAAACATTGGGGTACAGATGGCCCTTCTTTTCACTACATCTGTATCTTTGGGGTAAATACCCAGTAGTGCAATGGCAGGGTCATAGGGAAGTTCTATTTTTAATTTCTTGAGGAATCTCCACACTGTTCTCCAAAGAGGCTGCACCAACTTGCATTCCCACCAACAGTGTCCTCTCTTGTGTCAACACAGGCAGAGGAAAGACTGGAAGCAGCATCCTATACCTCATCCACAGAAATCATTTGAGTTTCTGCTCTTGGCCAGTGTAAGGAAATGTTCAGGCATTACTAGTACTGGTGAAATCAATGTAGAGATCCATTATCTGACTTGATACTTAAAGTGACTGTATTGTGCTCACTAAGAAAAAGCAAACAAACAAACAAAAAACACTTGCATGGTTCTAACCCAGTTTTACCAGTGTAAGGATTTGTTTTTGTAATTTTAATTTATTTCTTGAATTTCAAGTATAATTAACATATATTGTTATATTCATTCCAGTTGTACAATATAATGATTCAATTCTATACAGTACTCAGTACACACAGTATACATCATCAGTATACTTTTTTTTTCAGTTTGTTGATTTGGCTTTTTTAAAGTTTTTTTAAAAAATTCCAGTTAGTTAATATACACTATTATATACACGATATAGTGATTCAACACTTCCATATAACAGGCTGTGCGTGACAAATGTACTCTTTAATTCCCATCACCTATTTCACCCATCACCCTGCTCTTTCCTTTCCCCTCTGGTAACCATCAGTTCTTTATAAGTAAGAGTCTGATTCTTGATATGTGTCTTTCCTACTCTCTTATATTTTTCCCTTTGCTTTTCCCACATATGAGGGAAATCATATGGTATTTGCCTTTCTCTGGCTTATTACATTTAACATTATGTCTTTGTTAATAGAAAGAGTCCCTTCTTTTTATGGCTGGGTAATATTCTGTTGTGTATCTCTATCTTTATCTATATCTATCTATCTGTCATCTATATCTATCCCATCTTTATCCATTCATCAGCCAATGGACACATGGGCTGCTTCCATATCTCAGCTATTGTAGATAATGTTGCTATAAATATAGGGGTGAATGTAACCCTTTGAATTAGTGTTTTTCTATTCTTTGGGTAAATACCTGGTAGCACAATTGCTGGTTCTTAGGGTATTTCTACTTTTACCTTTTTGAGGATCTTCCGTACTGTTTTTCAGAGTGGCTGTACAAGTTTGCATTCCCACCAACAGTACATTGCATGGCTGTTTCTTTTTCTCCACAACCTTGCCAACACCTGATATTTCTTGTGTTGATGTAAGCCATTCTGACAGATGTGAAGTGATATCACATTGTGGTTTTGATTTGCATTTTCCTGATGGTAAGTGTTACTGAACATCTTTTCATGTGTCTGTTGGCCATCTGTATGTCTTCTTTGAGGAAATAGCTGTTCATGAATTCTGCATATTTTTAAATTGTATTATTCATTTTTTGAATGTTGAATTTTATAAGTTCTTTATATATTTTGGATACTAACCATTTATTGGTTAGGCTATTTGTAAGTTATCTTCTCCTATTCCGTAAGTTACCTTTTAATTTTGTTGATTGTTTCACTCCCTGTGCAGAAGGATTTGTTTTGATGAATTTTCAATAGATTATTTTGACTTTTGTTTCCCTTTCTTCAGAAGATATATCTGGGAAGAAGTTACCACAGCTTATATCAAAGAAATTAGTGCTTTTGTTTTCTTTGAGGACATTTATGGTTTTAGGTCTCATGTTTAGGTTTTTAATACATTTTGAGTTTATCTATTTTTGTGTATAGTGTAAGAAAATGTTCTAGTTTCAGTCTTTTGCATGTTGCTGTCCAGCTTTCCCAACTTCTTTTGTCAAAGAGACTATCTCCTATTGAAAATTCTTTCCTGCTTTGTTGAAAATGAATTGACCATATGATTGTGAGTTCATTTTTTGGTTTTCTATTCTGTTCTATTGGTCTTTGTGTCTATTTTTGTGCCAGCCCCATACTGTTTGATCACTACAGCTTTGTAATAGAACTTGAAGTCCAGAATTGTGATGCTTTCAGTTTTGTTCCTCAAGAAAGCTTTGTCTATTGGGGGTATTTTGTGGTTCCATGAAAATTTAAGGATTGTTCCTTCTGGCTTTGTGAAAAATTATGTTGGTATTTTGATAGGGATTATGTTAAATTCGTAGATTGCTTTGGAGAGTATAGACATTTTAATAATATTTGTTATTCCAGTCTATGAGTATGGAATATCTTTCCATTTGTGACATCCTTTCATCAGGGTTTTACACTTTTCAGAGTAGAGGTCTTTCACCTCTGTGATTAGGTTTATTCCTAGGTATCTTGCTATTTTGTTGCAATTGTAAATGGGATTGTTTTCTTACTTTCTCTTTATGCTGCTTTATTATTTGTGTGTAGAAATGTACATTGCTTTTGTATCCTGCAACTTTACAAAATTTATCAGTTCTAGCAGTTTTTTGATGAGATCTTTAGGGTTTTCTACATATAGTATCATGTCATCTGGAAATAATAAAAGTTTTACTTTTTCCTTATTATTTTGAATGCTTTTTATTTCTTTTTGTTTAATTGCTGTGGCCAGGATTTCTAGTATAATGCTGAATAAAACCTGTGAAAGTGGACCTCTTTGTCTTATTCCTGACCTTAGGGGAAAATCTCTCCGTTTTTTCCCATTAAAAATGATGTTACCTGTGGGTTTTTCATATATGACCTTCAGAATGTTGAGGTATATTCCCTCTAAATCTATTTTGTTGAGGGTTTTTGTCATGAATGAATGTTTTACTTTGTCAAATACTTTTTCTGCATTTATTGAAATAATTTTTCTCCTTTCTCTTATTGACACGAGGTGTCACATTTATTGATTTGCAAATATTAAACTACCCTTTCAACTCAAAATCAGGGGGAGAGGGGCAGGAGAAGAAGAGAGGAGAGAATCCTAAGCAGGCTCCATACCCAGCTCAGTGCAGAGTCTGATGCAGGGCTTGATCTCAAAACCATGAGATCATGACCTGAGCTAAAACCAAGAGTTGGATGCTGGGATATTGGCCTGTAGTTCTTTTTTATAAGAAGTGGTGTTTTTATCTGGTTTTGGTATCAGGGTAATGCTGGCCTAATGGAATGAATTTGGAAGTTTTCCTTCATTTTCTATTTTTTGAAATTGAGAAGAATAGTTATTAACTCTTTAAATATTTGGTAGAATTCATCTGTAAATTCATCTAGTCTTGGACTTTTGTTTGTTGGGAGTTTTTTTTTTTAAAGATTTTATTTATTTATTTGACAGATCACAAGCAGGCAGAGAGGCAGGCAGAGAGAGAGGAAGGGAAGCAGGCTCCCTGCTGAGCAGAGAGCCTGATTCAGGGATTGATCCCAGGACCCTAGGATCATGACCTGAACCAAAGGCAGAGGCTTTAACCTCACTGAGCCACTCAGGCTCCCCTGTTGGGAGTTTTTTGATGACTAAGTCCATTTTTCTGATGGTAACCAGTCTGTTCAAATTTTCTTTTTCTTTTTTTTTTTTCCTATTTTGGTTTTGGTAGTTTATAGGTTTCCTTTTTTATTATTACTTTATTATGTTATAGTACTCATCATAGAGTATACCATTAGTTTTTGAGGTAGTGTTCTGTGATTCACTGTTTCTGTATATAGTTTATAGGTTTCTAGGAATTTATCCATTTCTTCTATGTTGTCCAATTTGTTGGCATATAGTATTTCATAATATTCTGTTATAATTTTTTTTTAAATTTCTGTGGTGTTGGTTATCTCTCCTTCCTCTCTCATTTGTGATTTATTTATTTGAGCCCTCTCTCTCCCTTTTATAAGTCTGGATAGAGGTTTATGAAATTTATTGATTTTTTTTCAAAGAATAAGCTTCTGGTTTCATTGATCTTTTTCTTTCTTTCTTTCTTTCTTTCTTTCTTTCTTTCTTTCTTTCTTTCTTCCTTTCCTTCTATATAAATTATTTCTGCTCTAATCGTTATGATTTCATTTCTTCCACTAGTTTTAAGTTTTGTTTGTTTTTCTTTGTCTAGCTCCTATAGATATAAGTTTAGGTTATTTATTTGAGCTTTTTCTTGCTTCTTGAGGTTGACCTGTGTTGCTATAAACTTCTCTCTTGGAGCTACATTTCCTGCATCCCAGAATTTTAGATTGTTGTGCTTTCATTTTTATTTATTTCCATGTACTTTTCTCACTTCTATTTCCTGGCTGAACCCTTCATTGTTGAGTAACATGTTATTTACCACCATGTATTTGTGATCTTTCCAGATTTGTTCTTATTGTTGACTTCCAGTTTCATAGTGTTGTGATCAGGAAATATGCATGGTATGATTTTGACCTACTTGAATTTGTCAAGGTTTATTTTGTGGGATAATATGTATCTGTTCTGGAGAATGTTCCACATCCACTTGAAAAGAATATGAATTTTGCACTTTTAGGGTGGAATGTTCTGAATAGATCTGTTAAATCCATCTATTCCAGTGTGTCATAAAATGCCATTATTTCCTTGATGTTCTGTTTAGATGATCTGTCCATAATATAAGTGGACATGTCCATAACATAAATGTTGATGTTCCGTTTAGATGATCTGTCCATAATATAAGTGGAGTCCATGATATAAGTGATCTGTCCATAATATAAAGTCCCCTACTATTATTGCATTTTTATCAGTTAGTTCCTTTATGTTCGTTATTTTTTTTTAATTTTTAAAAATCTATTTTCAGCATAACAGTATTCATTATTATTATTTTTAATTTATTTTTAATTTATTTTAGCATATCAGTATTCATTATTTTTGCACCACACCCAGTGCTCCATGCAATCCGTGCCCTGTATAATACCCACCACCTGGTATCCCAACCTCCCACCCTCTGCCACTTCAAACCCCTCAGATTGTTTTTCAGAGTCCATAGTCTCTCATGGTTCACCTTCCCTTCCAATTTCCCCCAACTCCCTTCTCCTCTCTAACTCCCCATGTCCTCCATGCTATTTGTTATGCTCCACAAATAAGTGAAATCATATGATATTTGACTCTCTCTGCTTGACTTATTTCACTCAGCATATTTCACTCTTCCAGTCCCGTCCATGTTGCTACAAAAGTTGGGTATTCATCCTTTCTGATGGAGGCATAATACTCCATGGTGTATATGGACCATATCTTCCTTATCCATTCGTCCATTGAAGGGCATCTTGGTTCTTTCCACAGTTTGGCGACCGTGGCCATTGCCGCTATAAACATTGGGGTACAGTTGGCCCTTCTTTTCATGACATCTGTATCTTTGGGGTAAATACCCAGGAGTGCAATTGCAGGGTCACAGGGAAGTTCTATTTTTAATTTCTTGAGGAATCACCACACTGTTCTCCAAAGAGGCTGCACTAACTTGCATTCCCACCAACAGTGGAAGAGGGTTCCCCTTTCTCCACATCCCCTCCAACACATGTTTTTTTCTGTCTTGCTAATTTTGCCCATTCTAACTGGTGTATGGTGATATCTCAATGTGGTTTTAATTTGAATCTACCTGAGGGCTAGTGATGATGAACATTTTTTTATGTGTCTGATAGCCTTTTGTATGTCTTCATTGGAGAAGTGTCTGTTCATATCTTCTGCCCATTTTTTGATATGATTGTCTCTTTTGTGTGTGTTGAGTTTGAAGAGTTCATTATAGATCCTGGATATCAACCTTCTGTCTGTACTGTCATTTGCAAATATCTTCTCCCATTCCGTGGGTTGCCTCTTTGTTTTGTTGACTGTTTCCTTTGCTGTGCAGAAGCTTTTGATTTTGATGAAGTCCCAAAAGTTTATTTTCACTTTTGTTTCCTTTGCCTTTGGAGACATATCTTGAAAGAAGTTGCTGTGGCTGATATTGAAGAGATTACACTGCCTGTGCTCTCCTCTAGGATTCTGATGGATTCCTGTCTCACGTTGAGGTCTTTTATCCATTTTGAGTTTATCTTTGTGTATGGTGTAAGAGAATGGTCTAGTTTCATTCTTCTACATATAGCTGTCCAGTTTTCCCAGCACCATTTATTGAAGAGACTGTCTTTTTTCCACTGTATATTTTTTCCTGTTTTGTTGAAGATTAATTGACCACAGAGTTGAGGGTCTATATCTTGGCTCTCTACTCTGTTCCACTGGTCTATGTGTCTGTTTTTATGCCAGTACCATGCTGTCTTGGTGATCACAGCTTTATCATAAAGCTTGAAATCAGGTAACGTGATGCCCCCAGTTTTATTTTTGTTTTTCAACATTTCCTTAGCGATTCAGGGTCTCTTTTGATTCCATACAAATTTTTGGAATATTTGATCCAGCTCTTTGAAGAATACCGGTGGAATTTTGATCAGAATGGCATTAAAAGTATAGATTGCTCTAGGCGGTATAGACATTTTAACAATGTTTATTCTTCCAATCCAAGAGCATGGAATGGTCTTCCATCTTTTTGTGTCTTCTTCAATTTCTTTCATGAGTGTTCTGTAGTTCCTCGAGTACAGATCCTTTACCTCTTTGGTTAGGTTTATTCCCAGGTATCTTATGGCTCTTGGTGCTATAGTAAATGGAATCGATTCTCTAATTTCCCTTTCTGTATTTTCATTGTTAGTGTATAAGAAAGCCACTGATTTCTGTACATTGATATTAACTGTTTAATGTATTTGGGTGCTCCCTATGTTGGCTGCATAAATATTTACAGTTGTATATTCTTGTTGGATTGTTCCCTTTATTATTATATAGTGTCCTTCTTTGTCTCTTGTTACAGTCTGTTTTAAAGTCTGTGTTTTCCAAATAAGTATTGCTAGTTTGGCTTTTTTTTTTTTGCCTTCGTTTGCATGATGTTTCTCCATCCTCTCACTTTCAGACTGCATGTATTTTAGATCTGAAATGGGTTTCTTGTAGGCAGCATATAGATGGGTCTTATTTTCTTATCCATTCTTTTGTCCTATATCTTTTGATTGGAGCATTTATTCCTTTTATATTCAAAGTTGATAGATATATATTTATTTCTTATTACTTGTTTTATGGTTTTTCTTAAGATTTCTCTGATTGTTTCTCATCTTTCTCTCATGTTTTATAGATTTTCTTTAGTGATATATTTGGATTTCTTTCACTTTATTTTTTACATATTTATTAGTGGCATTTGATATATAGTTACCATTAGGTTTGCATACAAGCTCTTCTGCATACAACAATCTATATTAAGTTGGCAGTCATTTAAGTGTGCACTCATTCTTTTCTCCTCTCATTTCCACAATTTAGGTTTTTTTTTTTTTTTTATAATAAGTGTTTAGTTTTTGTGAATTCCTTGAATGTATTTTTACAGAAATATTCATTTGTTCTGCTTGTGTGTTTTCTACTTCTGTATTTTCAATTTTGGGCTTTCCTTTCCATTCAAAGAGTCCCTTTGAATATTTCTTGAAGGCCTAGTTTAATGGTTATAAACTCCTTTCATTTTTCTTTTTCTGAGAAACTCTTTATTTCTCCTTCTTTTCTGAATGGTGACCTTGCTGGACAGAGTATTTGTGACTACAGATTTTCCCATTCAACACTTTGAATATATGATGCCACTAACTTCTAGCTTACCAAATTTCTGTTGAAAAATCTCTTGCTAGCCTTATGGGTTATCCCTTATATGTTACTGACTTCTTTTGTCATACTCATCTTAAATTTATTATACTATATTCTGACATTTTAATTACAATATGTCTTCGTTTCAGTCTGCTTTTGTTGATTTTGATGAGAGTTCTCTGTGTCTCCTGGATGTGGATATCTATTAGGGAAGTTATCAGCCATTATTTCTTCAAATAAAATTTCTGCCCCCTTTCTCTCTCTTCATCTGGGACTCCTATAAAATAAATATTATTATAGTTAATGGAGTCGCTGAGCTCTCTAACCTATTATCATTTTGCATAATTCTTTTTCTTTTTCTCAGCTTGATTACTTTCCATTACTCTGTCTTCTAGGTCATTCCTCTGCTTCTTCCAACTTGCTATTCATTCCATCATGTGTGTTTCTTATTTCCTGTACTGAACCCTTTATCTCTACTATGTAATTCCTTATTTCTGTGGTAAAGGTCTCAAACCTGTCTTCTACTATTTTCTCAAGTACTATGAATATCCTTGTGATCATTGCTTTAAATTCTCTATCAAGCATGTTATTTATATCTGTTTTGCTTAGATCTCTGGCTGTGGCCTTGTCATGTTCTTTCATTTGGGATAAATTTCTCTGTCTCATTTTGTCTGCCTCTCTGTGTCTCTGTGTCAAGAAATTCTGCTGTGTCCTCTGCTCTTGAAAGTAGTGACTTTATAAAGAAGAGGCTCTGAAGTGTGTTACACTGCAGAATGATCTATTTACCAGAACCTGGCACTTCAGGAGAGTATCCTGTGCATGTTGCTTAAACCTCCTATTTTGTCTGAGTCACTTTCCCTTTCAGTGCAATTCTCTGCAATAACTCTTCTGTAGTTGCTCTTTGTGTTGTTAGCACAACTCAGGAAGGCCAACTGTAAGGGGGCATGCCTTCTGTGGAATTTGGAAGCAGGTAAACAATATTAACAAAATTTGCACTGGGCCACTAGTCCTATGCCAGATCCCTAAAGTGCTGTAATAGCTGGGGACTGTGTGTCAGGGTAGCCCATGGTGCAGTGCCAGGCGTGCATACATTTTGGTGGCTGGGGGTGTGTGGCTGAGCATGGTGTCATTCTGGCCACACCACTGCATCTTCTCATAGCACATGGCAGCAGTTGTGCACCGGGTGGCTTGGCACAGCATTCTGGTGATTAGGCAAAACACATGGCTTGTTGTTGTGTGTGATGATGATAAGTGTACTCTTAATTCCCTTCACTTATTTCACCCATCCTCCAAACCCCTCTCCTCAGGTAACCACCAGTTTGATCAGCATATTTAAAAGTCCACTTTTTTGTCTATTTTCTTTATTTCTTAAATTCCATATATTAGTGAAATCATATGGTATTTGTATTTCTCTAACTGACTTATCTCACTTATCATCATATGCTTTATAGTCATTCATGTTGTTGCAGAGGTCATGATTTCATCCTTTTTTATGGCTGCATAATATTCCATTGTACGTGTGTGTGTGTGTGTGTGTGTGTGTGTGTGTGTATACATACATACTATATCTCTATTCTCCTCTCATCTGTGGATGAACACGAGCTACTTCCATATCTTGGCTATTGTTAATAATGCTTCAATTAACATAGGGGTACATATATCTTTTTGAATTAGTATTTTCATTTTCTTTGGTTAAATACCCAGTAGTGGACTTATTGAATCAAAAAAGTAATATTATTTTTTAATTTTTAAAGGAACTTCCATAGTGTTTTCCATATCATGTCCATTAGCTTGCTTTCCCACCAAAAATGTGCAAGAATTCTTTTCTCTCTACATTCTTTTCAATGCTTGATGTTTCTTGTGGCTTTGATTTTAGCCACTCTCACAGGTGTGAAATGTATTTCATTGTGGTTTTTACATTTTCCTGATTATTAGTGATGTTGAGCATCTCTTCATGAAAAGCTCTTAGTTTTTGCCCACTGAATATGATGTTAGATGTGGGTTGTTCATATATGGCCTTTATTATGTTGAGGTATGTTCCTTCTAGACCTACTTCATGAGAGCTTTCATCATGAATCACCGTTGTATTTTGTAAAATTCTTATTAAGCATCTATTTAGATTATCATTTTTTAAATCATTTCTCCTATTGATGTGATGTATCACATTGATTCGTTTTCCAGTATTGAACCACTCTAATATTCCTGGAATAAGTATCATGTGATCATGGTGAGTAGTTAGATTCAGTTTTCTAATATTTTGTTGAAAATTTTTGTGTCTTTATTCATCAGAGATAACAACCTGTAGTTCGTTCATTCTCCCTCCCTCTCTCCCTCTTTCTCTCTTCCTTTCTCTTTTTCTTTTTTTCCCTTTTCTTCCCCCAACCCTTTCGTCTTTAGCTGGTGTTTGTATCGTGTTAATGCTGGCCTTGTAGAATAAGCCTGAAATTTTTCCTTCCTGTTCTATTTTTTTAGTATAGTTTCAGAAAAATGGATATTAATTCTTTTGGTAGAATTCACTTTTGAAGCCATCTGCTTATGGACTTAATTGTTGGGAGTTTTTTGATTACTGATTCAATTTTATTACTAGTGATTGGTCTGTTTAAGTTTTCTATCTTTTCATGATTTAGTTTTGAGAGGTTATACATTTCTAGGAGTTTATTTCTTCTACGTTGTTCAATTTTTTGACATATAATTTTTCTTAATATTCTCTTATAATCCCTTGTATTTCTGTGGTGCTGATTATTGTTTCTTCTCTTTCATTTCTTATTCATTTGAGTCATTTCTCTTTATTTTCTTTCTTTCTTCATTCCTTTCTTCTTTTATTTTCCTTCCCTTCCTTCCTTCCTTTCTTTTTTCTTCTTTCCTTTCCCTTCCCTTCCTTTCTCTTTCCTTTCCCTTCCTCTTCTCTTTTCTTTACCTTCCCTCCCCTCTCCCCCTTTTCAGTTTATATTCACCCCTCCTCTCCTCTCTTTTCCTTTAATCTGACCAAGGGTTTATCAATTTTGTTGATATTTTCCAAGAACCAGCTCCTGGTTTCATTAATCTGTTCTGTTGCTTTTTAATATCCATTTCATTTATTTCTTCTCTACTCTTTATTATTTCCTTTGGTGTACTGGCTTTGGAATTTGTTTTTCTTTTTCTTACTCTTTTGGGTATAAGCCTAGCTTGTATAATTGATTTTTCTTCCTTTTTTGAGTAGGGCTTTATTGTATAACCTTCCTTATTAGAACAACTTTTCCTTCATCTGAAAGATTTTGACTGTTGTATTTTCATTTTTTATTTGACTCTATGTATTTTTTAAATTTTATCTTTGATTCTTGGTTCTCCCATTCATTGTTTAATAGTATGTACTTTAACCTCCATGTATTTATGTTCTTTCTAGAGTTTTTTTCTTGTGGTTGATTTCTAGCTTTATACTATTGTGGGTAGAAAAGATGCATGTTATGATTTTAACCTTTTTGAATTTGTTGAGATTCGTTTTGTGGTTTAATATGAGATCTCTTCTGGAGATCTGAATTTTCTTTTTTTCTTTTTTTTATGGTATACAAATTATCTTTCTTTTCCTTCCAAGTTTTTATTTTAATTCAAGTTAATTAACATATAGTGTAGTATTGAATTCAGGAGTAGAATTAAGTGATTCATTACTTACATATAACACCCAGTGCTCATCACAAAAAATGCCTTTCTTAATATTCATCACTTATTTATCTCATCCCCCACCCACTTGCCCTCCAGCCACCCTCAGTTTGTTCTCTGTAGTTAAGTATCTCTTATGGTTTACCTTCTCTGTTTTTATCTTATTTTTCTTTCCTTTACCCTATGTTCATCTGTTTTATTTCTTAACACATGAGTCATTTGTTTCACATATGAGTCGAATCGTGGTATTTATCTTTCTTTGACAGACTTATTTTGCTTAGCATAATACACTCTAGTTCCATCCATGTTGCAAATGTAAGATTTCATGATTATTGAGGCTGAGTAATATTCCATCGTATATATATCCTACTTCTTTGTGATCCACTCATCTGTTCATGGATATTTAGAATCTTCCCATAATTTGGCTATTGTGGATTGTGCTGCTGTAATCATCAGGGTGCATATGCCTCTTTATATCAGTATTTTTGCCTTACTTGGATAAATGCCTACTAGTGCAATTGCTGGGTCATAGGGAAATTCTAGTTTTAACTTTCTGAGGAATCTCCATACTGTTTTCCAGAGTAGCTGCACCAATTTGCATTCCCAACAGTGTAAGAGGGTTTCTCTTTCTTGTCATTCTCATTAACATCTGTTTCCTGAGTTGTTTATTTTAGCCATTTTGACAGGTGTGTGGTAGTATCGCATAGTGGTTTTAATTGTATTTCCCTTATGATGAGTGATGTTGAGCATTTTTTTATTGTGTCTAGTAGCTATTGTATGTCATCTTTGGAGAAATGTCTATTCATATCTTGTACCCATTTCTTAACTTGATTATTTGTTTTTTGGGTGTTGAGTTTGATAAATTCTATGTGGATTTTGGATACTAGTCTTTTATCCAGTGTATCATTTGAAAATATCTTTTCCCATTCTGCTGGTTGCCTTTTAGTTTTGTTGATTGTTTCCTTTGCATGCAGAAGATTTTAATCTTGATAAAGTCCCAGTAGTTCATTTTTTGCTTTTGTTTCCCTTGCCTCAGGAGTTATCAAGTAAGAAGTTGCTATGACCGATGTCAAAGTGGTTGCTGCCTGTTTTCTCCTCTAGGATTTTGATGGTTTCCTGTTCCACATTAAGGTCTTTCTTCCATTTTGAGTTTATTTTTGTGTATGGCATAAAAAGTGGTCCAGTTTCATTTTTCTGCATGTCACTATCCCATTTTCCCAACATTATTTATTAAGAAACTATCTTTTTTCCATTAGGTATTCTTTCCTGCTTTGTCAAGAATTGGTTAACCAGGGGCACCTGGGTGGCTCAGTGGGTTAAAGCCTCTGCCTTCAGCTCAGGTCATGATCCCAGGGTCCTGGGATAGAGTCCTGCATCGGGCTCTCTGCTCAGTGGGGATCCTGCTTCCTCCTCTCTCTCTCTCTGCCTGCCTCTCTGCCTACTTGTGATCTGTCTGTCAAATAAACAAATAAAAAAAAATCTTTAAAAAAATAAAAGAATTGGTTAACCATATAGTTGTGGGTCCATTTCTGGATTTTCTTTTCTGTTCTATTAATCTCTGTATCTGCTTTTGTGCCAGTTCCATACTGTCTTGATGATTACAGCTTTGTAACATGGCTGAAGTCTGGAATTGTGATGTTCCTTTTTTGCTTTTCATTTTCAATATCACTTTAGCTATTCAGGATCTTTTCTAGTTCTATACAAATTTCAGAATTGTTTGTTCTAGCTCTATGAAAATGCTGCTGTTATTTTGATAAGGATTGCATTGAATGTGTAGATTGCTTTGGGTAGTATAGACATTTTAACAGTATTTGCTTTTCCAGTCCATGAACATGGAATGGATGTTTTTCCCATTTTTTCATGTCATCTTTCTTTTCTTTCATAAGTGTTCTAGAATTTTCCGAGTACTGATCTCTTCTCACTTTGCTTAGGTTTGTTCCTAAGTATCTTATGGTTTTTGGTGCAATTGTAAATGGGATCAATTCCTTGATTTCTCTTTCTGTTGCTTCATTATTGGTACATAAAAATGCAACAGATTTCTATGCATTGATTTCATATACTGTGACTTTGCTGAATTCATGTATAAGTTCTAGTAATTTTTTGGTTGAGTCTTTTGGATTTTTTACATAGAGTATCATGTTGTATGCAAAGAATGAAAGTTTGACTTCTTCCTTGCCTATTTGGATGCATTTTATCTATTTTTGTTTCCTGATTGCTGAGATCTCTGGATATCACATATGCACTTGAGAGCAATATATATACCTTCTAAATTTTCTTTTCTTTTTTATGGGAAAGTTATGTTGAACAAGAGTGGTGAGAAGGGACAACCTTGTCATATTTATGACCTTCTAAATTTTCTTTTCTTTTCTTTTTTTTTTAATGGGAAAGTTATGTTGAACAAGAGTGGTGAGAAGGGACAACCTTGTCATATTTCTGACCTTAGGGAAAAAGCTGTCAGTTTTTCCCTATTTAGGATGACATTAGCTGTTAGTTTTTCATATATAGCCTTTTTGTTACTAAGGTATATTCCTTCTATCCCTTCATTCTTGAGGTTTTTTATTAAAAAATGCTCCATTTTATTAAATGCTTTTTCTGCATCTATTGAGAGGATCATATGGTTATTATCCTTTTATTAATATGGTGTAACATGTTGGTCAATTTGTGAGTATTGAAACACCCTTGCAATCCAAGAATAAATCTCACCTGATTCTGGTGAATGATTCTTTTAATGTACTGTTGGATTAATTTTCTAGCTTTTAGTTGAGAATTTTTGCATTCATGTTCATCAGGGATATTGGTCTATAATCATCCTTCTTAATGGGGTCTGTGGTTTTGGAATCAAGTAAGCTGACCTCTTAGAATGAGTTTGGATGATTTCCTTCCATTTATATTTTTTTGGAAGAGTTTTAGAAGAGTAGGTATTAATTCCTCTTCAAATATTTGGTAGAATTCTCCTGGGAAGCCATCTGGCCATGGGAGATTTTTAATTACTGATTCAATTTCTTTGCTGGTCTGTTCAGATTTTCTATTTCTTCCTGTTTCAATTTTGGTAGTTTATCTGTTTCTAGAAATCTACAATTTTCTTCTAGATTGCCTAATTTGTTGGCATATAACTGCTCACAATATTCTCTAATGATTATATTTATGTGGTGTTGTTTGGGATCTCTCCTCTTTCATTTGTGATTTTATTTATGTCCTTTGTCTTTCTTTTTGATAAGTCTGGCTAGGGATTCATACATTTTGTTAATTCTTTTAAAGAGCCAGATCCTAGTTTCATTGATCTGTTCTACTGTAGTTTTTATTTCTATATTATTTGTTTCTGCTCTGATACTTATTATTTCTCTTCTTCTTCTGGTTTTAGGCATTATTTGGTGTTCTTTTTCCACCTGCTTCAGGTATAAGTTTAGGTTGTGTATTTGAGACTTTTTTTGCTTCTCAAGGAAGGCCTATATTGCTCTATACTTTCCTTTTGTGACTACCTTTGCTGAATCCCAAAGGTTTTGGACTACCATGTTTATATTTTCATTTGCTTCCATGTATTTTTTTAGTTCCTTCTTTAATTTCCTGGTTACCCCATTAATTCTTTAGTAGGATGTTCTTTAGCCTCCATGTATTTGTGCTTGTTCCAAATTTTTTCTTGTGGTTGACTTTAAGTTTCATAGCATTGTGGTCTGAAAATATGCATGATATAATCTCAATCTTTTTGTACTTGTTAAAGGCTGATTCATGACCAGTATGTGATCTATTTTCGAGAATGTTCATGTACACTTGAAAAGAATGTGTGCTTTGCTGCTTTAGTATGAAATTCTCTGAATATATTTGTTAAGTCTATGTATTCCAATATGTCATTCAAAGACATTGTTTCCTAGTTGATCTTCTGTTTAGATGATGTGTCCATTACTGTAAGTGGTGTGTTGAAGTCCCCTGCTATTATTGTGTTATTATCAATGAGTTTCTTTGCTATTAATTGATTTATATATTTGGCTGCTCTCAAGTTGGGGACATAAATATTCACAATTGTTAGATCTTCTTGTTGGATAGACTCCTTTGTTATGATGCAGTGCCCATCTTCAGTTCTCATTGTGGACTTTGGTTTAAAATTTGGTTTATCTGGGACATCTGGGTGGCTCAGTTATTCAATGTCTGCCTTTGGCTCAGGTCATGTTCCCAGGGACCTGGGATTGAGCCCCACATTGGGCTCCCTCCTACACGGGAAGCCTGTTCTCCCTCTTCCACTCCCCCTGCTTATGTTCCCTTTCTCACTGTGTCCCTCTCTGTCAAAAAATATATACAAAATCTTTAAAAAAATAAAATCTAGTTTGTCTGATATAAATATTTCAAAAGGAAGCCACCCTAGCTTCCTTTTGAAATTTCTTAGCATGACAAATGTTTTTTCATCCTCTCACTTTCAATCCGGAGGTGTCTTTATGTCTAAAATGAGTCTCTTGTAAGCAGCATTCTATGGGGCTTTTTTTTTTCTTAATTCATTCTGATACCTTATGTCTGTTGATAAGAGCATTTAGTCCATTTATATCCAGATTAGTTATTGATAGATATTAATTTAGTGCCATTGTATTACCTGTAAAGTCGTTGTTCCTGTAGAGTGTCTCTGTTCCTTTCTAGTGCTTGTTGCTTTTGGTCTCTCTTACCCACTCAAAGTACCTCCTTTAATAGGTCCTGCAGAGCTGGTTTAATATATACAAACTCCTTTAGTTTTTGCTTGTTTTGGAAAATCTCTCTCTCTCTTATTCCAAATGACTGCTTTGCTGCATAATGTATTCTTGGCTGCATATTTTATTTTTTTCCATTTAGTGCATTGACTATATCATGCTACTGTCTCTGTCCTTCTAAGTTTCTGTGGGCAGATCTGCTGCTAGCCTTATGTGTATACCCTTATAGGTTAAGGACCTTTTGTCAGTAACTACTTACAGAATTTATCTTTGTATTTTGCAGGATTCACTGTGATATGTCTTGATATTGAACTCTTTTTATTGATTTTCTGGTCTTTTCTCTATGGCCTTTGGACTCAAACATCTGTTGCCTTCCCCATATTAAGGAAGTTCTCAGCTATAAGTTCTTCAAATAGACCTTTTGACCTCTTCCCCTCACTGTTTTTCTGGGACTCCAACGATATAGATATTATAGCTCTTAATGGAGTTGGTGAGTTCTCTAGATCTACATTTGTGATCTAAGAGTTTTCTTTCCCTCTTCTTTTCATCTTCGTTATTTTTCATCATTTTATCTTCTATATCACCCATTCATTCCTCTGCTTCTTTCATCCTTGTGATTACTTCTAGTCTGTTCTGCATCTCAGTTATGGCATTTTATAGTCAACCTGACTAATTTTACATCTTTGATCTCTGTAGTAAAGGTATCTCTGGGGATTTCCATGCTTCTTTCAAACCCACATAATATTCTTGTGATTGTTGTTCTAAATCCTTGTTTAGATATATTGTTTATATCTGTTTTGAGAAAGTCCCAAGCAAGTCTTGATCTTGCTTTTGGGGAGAATTCCTCCTTCTCTTCATTTTTCTAGGTTTCTGTCTTTTGCATGTTATGAAAGCTTTTTATGTTTCCTGTTCATGAAAGTAATGCTATATTATGAAGGGGTCATACACTGTCCAAGGTCTGGCATTTCGTGAAATATTTCTAGTGTATGCTGTGTGCACCCTGCTGTGTGTTTTGGCTGTTATTTCCCCCATGTCAGTCTTTTGCAGAGTTCCCCTTTGCTTTCAGTGGGGAGTGTTTTGGACTTAACTAGGTATGCTTTCATTTCATTTGTACATTAAAATAAACCTGATTTTTAAAAAAAAAGACTGATTCAAGAAAAGGGAAAAGGAAAAGAATGAGACAAAATACAAATATACAGAAAAACAAACAAACAAAAAAAACCCATAAGCCTGATTCCAAAGAAAAAGAAAGAAAGAAAAAAAGAAACCTGATCCAGAAAAAAGAGAAAAATGAACAAATGAACAAATAAGCAAACAAACATACAATTATAAGCCTGATTCCCAAAGGGTTGGGGGAAGGGAGGAAGAAAACCTTGTCCTATTTCCACCAGAACTGAAGTTGATGCTTTGGAGTACTTCATGATTAGTAGACTTGGTGTATGCAGGAGTTCTATACTGACCTTCTGGTGGATAGGCCCATTGCACTGGCTTACAGTCCTGCCCTAGAAAGGATGCCCCTGCAGGGCACAAGAATGGCATTTGGTATAATTGGCCCTGGCCTCCACTTGGGGCACTTTGTTGCTCACTGAAGTCTAACCATGCTGTTGGGTCAGGGGTGGGGAAATGGCATTCCCTGCTCTTTCAACTCCAGAAAAGGGATCTCCTGACCTCCACCATCCAGAATGCCCCCACAGAAAAGTGAACAATCAGGGCACCTGGGTGGCTCAGTCACTAAGTGCCTGCCTTCAGGTCAGGTCATGATCCCAGGGTCCTGGGATTGAGCCCCACACCAGGATCCCTACTCAGTGGGAAGCCTGCTTCTCTCTCTCTCACTCCCTCTTCTTGTGTTACCTCTCTTGCTGTGTCTCTCTCTGTCAAATAAATAAATAGAATCTTAAAAAAAAACAAAAAAGTAAACAATCTCCTTTCTTGTGTCCAGGCTTCCATCAGGTCCCTGCCTTCACCGAGTCTGTGCCTGGGCCATCAGCACACCTGGGGCCACAGTTCTATGTTCTATCTCTCATGCATGGCTGGGATTCAAAACTCCAATTCTAAAGGGCCCAGCAGGCATGGATCCACTCCACACCTTGAGTGGAGAGACTCAATGTGCTCTGTCTCATCCTGTTTTGTCCCAGAAAAGCTGTTGCACAGCTGCACAGTTACTTGGAGTTTATGGGGAAGCACAGAGGAAAAGTAGCAACCAGATTATCTATTCTCTGTGCATGTTTCTGTCCCTTACTGATAAAAATCCCTTCAGTGGCACATACTGGGTTTTTGTCCTTGGAGAGACAATATACCTTCTTCTGGAAGTACTCCAGGAAAGGAATCATTCTCTCCCAATGTGACCCAGGGGATCCCCACATCACGTTGTCCACTCCTGGGCCTCTGCCCTCTTTCTCCCCAGGAGCAGGGCTGTGCTCATCTGACTTGACTCCAGCAAATGGGGAGGACTTCTAAAATTCAGAATTTGAGCTCTGCTGCTTAAAAAAATTATGAGTCAGTTCCTCTCAATTCCCCAGTCGATGGTTTTGGGGAAGTGTTTTTCTTGAGTGTACCCAACAAAGCTCTCTGTCTTTCTCCCTCTCTTTCTCTTCTCTCTGCAAAAAGGGCTCCCTTGAAAAAGTTCACTGCAGTCTTTATCTCCCCTAATACACATCTCTGCATCTCATACCTGCCACATTCTTTCCCTCTAATTGTGCAGATTGTTCTCTCAATCCTCAGATCCATTTCCTAGGTGTTTAAAATGATTTTCTAGTTCTGTTTGAGGGATGAGGCAAGTCCAGGGTCCCTCCACTATTCTACCATTTTAACTCCCTCCTCCTCCTATTCCTTCTGTTTTTTTGTTTTTGTTTTTGTTGTTGTTGTTTTGTTTTGTTTTAAAGATTTATTTATTTGACAGACAGATCACAAGTAGGCAGAGAGGCAGGTAGAGAGAGAGGAGGAAGCAGGCTCCTCACTGAGCAGAGAGCCCAATGTAGGTCTTGATCCCAGGACCCTGGGACCCTGGACATGAAGGCAGAGGCTTAACCCACTGAGTGGTGAATAGGTGCCCCTATTCCTTCTGTTTTTGAATGGAATGTTCGGGATATATCTGTTAGATCCATTTGGTCTATTGTGTCATTCAAAGCCACTGTTGCTTTGTTGATTTTCTTTCTGGGTAATCTATCCATTGATATAAGTGGCATTAAAGTCCCCTACTATTATTGTATTATGATCAATTTCTTCCTTCGTGTCTGTTAATAGTTGCTTCGTATATTTGGGTACTTTCAAGGTAGATGCATAAATATTTACAATTGTTATACCTTCTTTTTGTTTTTCTCCCTTTATGATTATGTAGTGTCCCTTTTCTCTTGTTATAATCTATTTTAAAGCATATTTTTGTCTGATATATGTATTGCTACCCTGAGTTTCTTTTCATTTGCATTTGCATGATAAACACTTTGCCATCTCTTTACTTTGATACGGGGCTCAATCTCAGAACCCCCGGATTGTGTCCTGACCTGAAAGCAGAGGCTTCACCCACTGAGCCACCCAGGCATCCCTGTGCAGAAGCTTTTTATTTTGATGGAGTCCCAATGTTCATTTTTTGCTTTTGTTTCCCTTGTCTTTGAGATATGTCTTGAAATAAGTTGCTGTGACTGATGTTGAAGAGGTTACTCTCTATCTTCTCTCCTCTAGGATTTTGATGGATTGCTATCTCACATTGAGGTCTTTCATCTATTTTGAGTTTATCTTTGTGTAAGAAAATGGTCCTATTTCATTCTTCTGCATGTGGCTGTCTGATTTTCCCAGCACCATTTTTTGAAGAGACTATCTTTTTTCCGTTGGATATTCTTTCCTGATTTGTCAAAGATTAGTTGAACATTGAGTTGAGGGTCCATTACTGGTCTCTGTATTCTGTTCCATTGATCTATGTGTCTGTTTTTGTACCAAGACCATTCTGTCTTAATGATCATAGCTTTGTAATATATCTTGAAGTCAGGCATTTCCATACTGATTTTTGTAAGTGATTAATCTACTACTTTTATGATGTTTGTGTATGCCTGTGCAATTTTCTTTTTTTTTAAAATATTCTGACTCCTGATTGTGGCCTTTCCTTTCCACTCAAGAATTCCCTTTAATATTTCTTGTAAAGCTAGTTTAATGATGATTAATTTCTTTGACTTTTATTTTTGTCTAGGAAATGCTTTATCTGTCCTGTTCTGCATGATAGCCTTGCTGGATAGAATATTCTTGGTACATTTTGTTTTCTTTTCTTTCAGCATTTCGAATATATCATACCATTTCCTTTTCGACTGCAATATTTCAGCTGAAAACTGAAAAATCAGCTCATAGCGTTATGGGTTTTCCCTTGTATGTAGCAGTTTTCCTTTCTCTTGTTCTTTTAAAAAGTCTCTCTTTAACCCTAATTTTCACCACTTTAATTTTCATGGGTCTTGATATAGACCTCTTTGGGTTGATTTTATTGGGGGCTCTCAATGCCTCCTGAATCTGGATTTTTGTTTCCTTTCCCAGTTTTGGGAAGTTTCTAGATATTTTTTCTCCTAGTTTATTATATACAAATTATATGCCCCCTTTTCTCTTTCTTCTCTGAGATACCTATGATGTGAACATTATTATGCTTGATGATATTGATGAATTCCCATAACCTATTGTTATTTTTTATTTTACTTTTTTCTTTTTGCTGTTCAACTTGGTTGCTTTCTGTTATTCTGTCTTTCAGCTTGCTGACCCATTCTTCTGCTTCCTCTGACATACTATTTATTCTGTCTAGTAGACTTTTAACTATCTCTGATGTGTTCTTCTTTAATATTTTCTATTTTTGTTGTTGTTGTTGAAGGTCTCACTGAGATCCTTCACTTTTTTCTGAACCCCAATAAGTAACTTTATGACCATTACTTTGAATTCTCTATCAGCCATATTACTTTACCTGCATTTTATTAGCTCTTTTGTGCATTTTTTGTCTAATACTTTGTGTCTATTCCTTGTAGAGAAAAGTTATCTATGTTTTCTGCACTTGAAAGTAGTGGCCTTATGAAGAAGAGATCCTGCACTGCTCATCAGTGCAATGTCTCTCATTCACCAGAACCTGGCACTTTGGGTATATCTCCTATGTGTCCTGCACATGTCCTACTGTTGGGGTTTAATCATGTTTGTCTTTAGTTCAATGGGCTGGAATGGCCCTCTTTGCCTGTTTTGAGCAGGGTTTGGTCCCTGTGCCGTTAAAGAGCTGACTTGAGGCTTTCTTGGGCTTAAGTTGGGTTAGACCAGATGCTTGCCCTCAGCCCAGCTGAGATGTGTCTTGAAAGAAGTCAGAACTGTGACCATACGAACTGCAGGTTGCTCTCTTCACATTGTTCCCTGAGCAGTTTTGTTAGTGGACAAGCCTTCCATTTAGAACACTTGCCTGGCCCCAATCTGTTTATTGGTGTTGCAGTAACTTGAACTACAGAGTTCTCTGTGTTGTCCCTGTGAAGTTTTTGTTGGTGGGCAGTGTCATCAGTCAGATCAGATGTATACCCCCAACCCACTGTTTGGACTATATTCAAGCAGGTGTGTGATTATCTTCCTCTGACCCCAGGACATGAGTCACTTTGGAATGGTGCTGGCCTATATTGGGACCACTTGCAGAATGATAGGTGTCTGCTTTATTTGGATTCTTGTGTTGTGGGGTGGGTTGAATGGGACAGTCCACAGGGGAATGCAAAGGTGGGGCACTCAGAGTGTTACCAGGCTAGGTGTGGAGTCTTTTTGTGCTGGTTCTAGCATTTGTCTGTGTATCTAGCCTGGGAGATGAGGTAGGTAGAGAAATGATACAGCCAGCTCTTTTTGTTCTTGGAGAAATCTAAAGATCTCTGCCCCTCCAGTGCACAAATTCTGAGATTAGTAAATAAATCTATGTCTCATATACCACAGGTGCTTTTCAAACTGCTGTTTTTATTCTGTATATTGGCTTGATTATTTGTTATGCTCTTTCTTTAAGGGTGGAGATTGTTTCCTATCACCACTGGGCCCTCCCAGAGCTCAACGAGGTGACTTTTTTAAAGTTCTTGGTGTTAAGCCCCACTGATTTTAAGAACTTGCTAAGTTAAGCCTCTTTGGTTTTCCTAACCAAATTTCATGGGGATATGTCTTCCCACCCCCGTGTCTGGAGTGCCTGGTGTGGCGTTTGTTTCTCTCCTTTAATTGTGCTCGTGGGGTCCTTCCCATTTGTGGTTAGTCTTAAAGGTTTGTTTAGTTCCAGATCATGTCTCTCCCCTTCCTAACATTTTCAATGTGGCTTATGCTCTATGATTAACTGTGAAGAGTCTATTCTTTCAGTCTTTGGGTGGTTTTCTGGGTGAATTACACAGCTGTGGCTGTTATCTAGGTATATCTGTGGGATAAAATGAGCTTAGGATCACCCTACACTGGCATCTTCACAGTCTCCTCCCAGTGTGAGGATTTACATAAACATTTTCCATATAATCCAGTATGTTTTCCTCTTGACTTTAGCTTTTCAATGTAATATAATTTGCTTCCAGACCTTTTCAGACTTCATCCAAAGTGGAGCTAACTGAACCAGTAGACTAAATTACATCTCTAACTTCTCTTTCCTAATTTTCATGATTATTTTTTAGCAGTGAGAGAGGACCCCATAATTTGGGCTTCTGAGAGCTACTCTTCTATCCAGTATTTGGTCAAACTCCCCCTGTGTTCTTGCTTTTCTTCATTTTTGTGGCCATTAGAATGTAATCATTTCATAAATCCCCTCATTTTTATTTCAGGTATTTTTTTTAGCTAAGGTCTGTGACCTCTGTATATGTCCAGTATGCTCTGACTGCACACATTATATTTCTACCTGCAAATCTATAATAGCTTGCTGCCCTTCAAAACAATAGATTCCAATGTTGTCACCATTACCTATTCTATACTAAGCTTTAAAGAGTTTTGCAGAATTTCCTTGTATATCAATAAGATCAATAAACCCTTATAAGACAGGTTTCATTGGAAAACATTCTTATTATCCACTATGCATGTTTTATCAAGAAAAAATATTTTTGTGGTAAATTAAGACAGTGATAATAAATGAGATTAATAAACAACTTACCCTCGATCACCTAATAGTTCCCATACGATTTTCTTTCCTCATTTCTAAAATACCCTTCTTCACACATATAATCCCCTAAATTTTGCAGGCCTGTCTTCAAGTATGTTCAGATCACTTAACATGAAGCTAAATAATAGTACTGATATTTACCCCACAAAGGTCTTTTGTTTAGTACTGATTTTGTTTTTAAGAAGTGGTGGTGTATTAGTTCAAAGGCAGAAGTTTTATCATTAAAAAAGTGTGATATTTAATTTTAAAAATATACACTATTCGAAAAGGCTTTTGTTAAATCACTGTGCCATTATTTTCCAGACAGCCTGGTCTGAGGTAATTAGTTTTGCTTCTCTCTGTGAAATCCATTGAGAGCAGGTCAGTGGATAATGAATGTGAATCAGAAAATCTTCAGCACATTCATTTTTAAACAATTCTTCACAATGACTAGTTGTTTCTGGCATAGTCCCCACTGAACAAGAGCAGCAAAGGGGGCCAGGAGGCCTGACCCAGGGTCCCTAGTGCTGGATGATGTGAATCAGATTTTGGCACATTGTTTTAATATTTCAGTTTCTTTTTTCTAGTTAGGTACACATAAGGCATTTTTTTGTTCATTAACTTAATTTCAGTTTTATGGAAACAGACAAGATTAAAATCAAGTAATTTAAGAAGTTTGTTGGAAACAGAACTCCTTGAAATAATTTTGGGACCAGGAGACTTAAACGGTACACTTAAATTGAATAGTATGGAAAACATCATTAAAAGGTTAACAATAAAATAAAGTATATTAGGTGGCACTATTTGTGCCTTAAAATAATATTAATTTTGTTTTATGGGCTCCTGTAAGTAAAAGGTGTAGTAAAGATCATTTAAAAAAGGACTCAGTGGTCATCTGGTTGTTTTTTCAAAACAATTTTCAGGTTTTCCATAAGAATTCTTTATACAAAACAAATTTGACAAATTTTAGATTAATTTATAAGTGCTGATGGAGGAATCATCAATTTTAATATAACTTTATTGTATTACATACAATATAATTTCAGTGATTACAGTTAAGTAGTTAGTAAAATATTTGTAATTATGTGACAATTTCAGCAAACAAATAAGTGAATATAAATAACATAAGTAATAAGTAATTACTTTCTGATTCTAGAAAGCCATAGGAAACCTATTAAATATTCCCATTTACTATATGTCTATTTATTCTTTTAGAATTTTGTGATGGCATGGCTTTTTTTCTTTTTTCTGTTTTTTCATCCAAAATGGGGTTTCTTATCTTTTTTCTCACGTCTTAACTCAGGAACTTGGCAGTGATTCAATGATCCAGAGGAACAAAATTTAGCAGAGAAGGGTCTTTTAGTTCAGGACTGGAGTTTGGACCTGGTTAGGGAAGCTTGGTGCTTATGCCACTTAATGATTCCAGGAGCTCATTTCATCAGTCAGCATACCTACAATGATTCCAGGTGATGTTATTTCTGTGCCTAAAAGCTATTGCCCACAAAAGATACATCCAACAATTTGAGTCATGGTCAGAATAATGATAACATCTATGGTCCCAGGTTCTTATTAAAGGTTGATTAGTCAGTAAATTGGACAATACTGAAGAGTGTAATGGTCATAAGCCTATTCTTAGCCACTATGGAAACTAGGGTGCATAAAAATCAACTGGGATGTTTATTATAATGCACTTTCCCTCATGCCAATTCTAGAAATAATGATTAGGCAGTTAAGTTTGGAACCTAGGTAGGTGAATTTAAAATATATACTTTTGATGTTAGAACAGCTTTAAATTTACAGAAAATGTGTGAAGATTGTACAGAGAATTCCCATGTACTGGGAATTCTGGCCCTGAGCTCTCAACTCAACATACACAAGGAGCTGTGTTTTTAATGAGCAAGTACTGTGATTGAAATGTATGTCACACTGAGATAATACTGGGTTACACTACTAAAGAAGACAAATGGAAAGTTTAGATTTAGGCAAGCTTGCTCTTTCTGGGGATATCATAATCTGGACTGCCAGAACAAAAGTCCATGTGCAGGATGCAGAGGTGGAAATTATAAGGGAGTTGATAATCATTGCTCAAGGAATACTAGGACTGGAAATGTGACTAACTGTAGGCCCTTCAGGATTGTAAGACTCAAGTTACTGATCTGTTTCCCTCTTAAAATAGGAATAGTCCTGGCCTGAGCCAGTAGAAAGATGATTTCTGTAGGTCCCAGTAAAAGGAAGCAGGAACAGGGGAAAGGCAAGGTGGTGGAGGAGTAGCAGACTGAAATGACATCAGGTTGCAGGAGTTCAGCTAGATAGTTATCAAATCATTCTGAACAACTACAAACTCAACAGGAAATCAAGGAGAAGAACAGCAATTCTAGGAACAGAAAATTGAACACCTTCTGAAAGCTAAGATGTGCAGAGAAGTGAATCTGAAGTGACGAGAGATAAACCACAGTGGGAGGGACCAGCTCCCAGAAAGCAATGGAACAATGGAGCACAAAATCAGGACTTTTAGAAGTCTGCTCCACGAGGGACATTGCTCCAAAGGCCCAGCAGGGTAGAGCCCTTGTGGGGACAGTGTGGTCTCTGGTCCCATGGGGGTCACAGAAATATTGGGGGTGTCTGTGTGTGGCAGAGCTCCCAGGTATCAAAGCAGGGAAGTGGTCTACAGAGACAAAGCCGAGGAGTGAGTTTCAGATGGGGGTTACCTTAAACCATGATCCAAGGCACAGTTGGCCACTACTCTTCAAGCAGGGACCCCAAAAGTGACAGATCTGGGGAGACTCACCTTCCTCCTCTGGAAGAGCAGCATGACAGGAATCTGTTGGCTTTGGAGCCCCAAACGGGGAATGCCCCAGAGACAGAAATGCTCAGTCATAAGCCTGCTGAGCTTGGAGGGTGGCCAAAGACCAGGGAGATGGGAGTGATTGAATGCTTTTCTCAGAGGGTGCACGGAGGAGAGGGGCCCTGAGCTCTCAACTCCTCCAGGCCAGAGATTGGGAGGCAGCCATTTTCATTCCTGTCCTCCAGAGCTCTATAGAAAGTGTTCAGGTAACAAAATCTTCCGAAAGCAAACCCAAGCAGATTTCTTAGCCTGGCCCTGGCAAGTGCAGTGCAATTCCACCTCAGGCAAAGACATTTGAGAATTACTAAAACAGGCCCCTCCCCCAGAAGATCAGCAAGAACAACCTGCCAAGACCAAGCTTACTGGTCAAGGAGAACAACAGAACCCTGCAATGCATGGAATTCATGGATTTTCCCCCATGATCCTTTAGTCTTGTAAAGTTAAATTGTTTTAATTTTATCTTTTTTCTTATTCCAATTACTTTTAACTTTTCCTCTTACCTTTTTTAACTTTTTTTTTAAAACTAGGTTATCTTAACAATACCATTCTAATTTTTTTTTCAAACCCTCATTATTATAGTTATATTTTATCCTTCATTGTATTCCACCTTATTCAACATACAGGATTTTTTTTCTAAAAAAATTGGGACACAATTTCTTCTAGTAGATCAAAATATATCCTAAATCTAGCACAGGGATTAGTTCTAGTCTCCAGACTGAGCACATTCTCTTTTTCTTTTTCTTTTTCCAACCAACTTATCTTATCAATTCTTTTTTTACATTTAAAAAAAAATTTTTCTTTACAGTTATATTCCATCTCTTCATCATGCTTACCCTTATTTTTGTATATATATAAGCTTTTCTTTCTTTAAAATTTTGGGAGGTAGTATATTCTAAGAGACTAAAATATACCCGGAATCAAGTGGGTGGCTCTGTTCTATTCACAAGTCACATACACACACACACACACACACACACACACCTGTATATGTATATGTATATGTATATGTATATATGTATAGGTATATGTATAGGTATACATATATATATAGATGTGTGTGTGTATATATATACACACACACATCTATATATATATATATATATATATATTTTTTTTTTTTTTTTTTTTTTTTAAATTTCTGGGATGCCTGAGTGACTTAGCGGGTTAAGCTTCTACCTTCAGTTCAGGTCATGATCCTACGGCCCTGGGATCGAGTCCCACATCAGACTCCTTGCTCGTGGGGACCCTGCTTCTTTCTCTGCCTCTGCCTGCCACTCTGCCAGCTTGTGCATGCTCTTGCTCTCTGACAAATGAATAAATAATTTCTTTTTACCCCTTTTCTTTTCCCTCCAGTTTGGGGCCTCTTTTGATTTGGTTAGCATACATTTTTCTTGGGAATTTGTCACCCTTTTAATATTTTATTCTTTTGTTCAATATCTGGATAAAATGACAAGGCAGAAAAACTCACCACACACACACACACACACACACACACACACAAAGAATAAGAGACAGTACCAATATCTAGGGACCTAATCAATATGGGCATTAGTAATATGTCAGATCTAGAGTTCAGAATGATGATTTTCAAGGTGCTAGCTAGGCTTAAAGAATGCATGGAAGATATTAGAGAAACCTGTCTGGAGAAATAAAATCCCTTTCTGGAGAAATGTAAAAGAACTAAAATGTAACCAGGCTGATTTAAAAAAAGCTATTGATGGGATGCAATAAAAAAATGGAAGCTCTTACTGCAAGGATAAATGAGGCAGAAGAGAGAATTAGTGATATAGAAGACCAAAAGATGGATAATAAAGAAGCTCAGCAAAAGAGAGTCAAACATCTACTGGACCATGAGGGGAGAATTCAAGAGTTAAGTGATACCATAAGATGAAACAATATTAGAATAACTGTTATTCCAGAAGAAGAAGAAGATAGAGAGAGTGGCAGAAGGTAAATTGGAGCAAATTATAGTAGAGAACTTCCCTTATAGCAAAGGGAGCAAGCATCACAATCCAGGAGGCACAGAGAACACCCCCCAAACTCAATAAAAATAGGTCCACAACCTGTCATCTAATAGTAAAACTTACAAGTCTTAGTGATAAAGAGAAAATCTTGAAAGCAGCTCAGGACAAAAAAGTCTGTAACATACAGTGGTAGAATTATTAGATTGATAGCAGGCTTATCCACAGAGACCTGGCAGGCCAGAAAGAACTGGCATGCTATATTCAGAGAACTAAATGAGAAAAATATCCAGCCAAGAATACTATATCCAGCTAGGCTATCATTGAAAATAGAATGAGAGATAAAAAGTTTCCAGGACAAACAAAAATTAAAAGAATTTGCAAACACAAAGCCAGCCCTCCAGGAAATATTGAAAGGGGTCTTCTAAGCAAAGAGAACCTAAAAGAACTAGTCCAGAAAGGAACAGACAATATGACAATATACAGTAACAGTCACCTTACAGGCAATACGATGGTACTAAATTCATATCTTTCAATAGTTACCATGAATGTCATGGGCTAAATGCCCCAATCAAAAGACACAGGATATAAGAATGGATAAAGAAAACAAAACCCATAAAAAAGCATTCTACAAGAAGCTCATTTTAGATCCAAAGACACCTCCAGATTTAAAGTGAGGGGGTAGAAAACTTACCATGCTAATGGACATCAGAAGAAAGCTGGGGTGGCAATCCTTATATCAGATCAATTCGATTTTAAGCCAAAGACTATAATAAGGACACTATATCATACTCAAAGGGTCTTTCCAACAAGAAGATCTAACAATTTTAAATATCTATGCCCCTAACATGGGAACAGCCAACTATATAAACTAATTAATAATAAAATCAAAGAAACACATAAAAAATAACATAATAATAATAGGGGACATTAACACCCCACTCACTGAAATGGACAGATCATCCAAGCAAAAGATCAAGAAGGAAATAAAGGCTTTAAATGATACACTGGTCCAGGTGGACATCATAGATCTATTCAGAACTTTCTATTCCACAGCAACAGAATACACATTCTTCTCAGGTGCACATGAAACATTCTCCAGAATTGATCACATCCTGGGTCACAAATCAGGTCTCCACCAGTGCCAAAAGATTGGGATCATTCCCTGCATATTTTCAGACCAAAATGCTCTGAAGCTAGAACTCAATCACAGGAGGAAAGTTGGAAAGAACTCAAATACATGGAGGCTAAAGAGCATTCTATAAAAGAATGAATGTGTCACCCAGGAAATTAAAGAAGAATTGAAAAAATCATGGAAACAAATTATAATGAAAACACAACTGTTCAAAATATGTGGGACACAGCAAAGGTGGTCCTGAGATGAAAGTATATAGCACTACAAGCTTTTCTCAAGAAACAAGAAAGGTCTCAAACTAACCCCATACCTAAAGTAGCTGGAGAAAGAACATCAAAGAAAGCCAAAGCCTTGCAGGAGAAGGGAACTAATAAACATCAGAGCAGAAATCAATGAAATAGAAACCAAAAGAACAGTAGAACAAATCAATGAAAGTAGGAGCTGGTTCTTTGAAAGAATTAATAAGATTGATAAACCCCTG
Source organism: Mustela lutreola (assembly GCF_030435805.1). Taxonomy (NCBI): domain Eukaryota; kingdom Metazoa; phylum Chordata; class Mammalia; order Carnivora; family Mustelidae; genus Mustela; species Mustela lutreola. The sequence goes on from NC_081290.1 coordinate 19,225,067, forward strand.
GCCAGACTTATCAAAAAGAAAAGAGAAAGGGCCCAAATAAATAAAATCATGAATGAAAGAGAAGAGATCACAACCAACACCAAAGAAATACAAACAATTATAAGAACATATTATGAGCAACTAACTATATGCCAGTGAATTTGACAATCTGGAAGAAATGGAGGCATTCCTAGAGACATATAAACTACCACAACTGAACCAGAAAGAAATAGAAAACCTGAATGGACCAATAACCAGTAAAGATATTGAAGCAGTCATCAAAAATCTCCCAAGAGCCCAGGGCCAGACAGTTACCCAGGGGAATTCTACCAAGCATTTAAAGAGGAATTAATACTTATTCTCCTAAAACTGTTCCAAAAAATAAAAATGAAAGGAAAATTCCAAACTCATTTTATGAGGCCAGCATCACCTTGATCCCAAAACCAGACAAGGATCCCATCAAAAAAGAGAATTACAGACCAATATCCTTGATGAACACAGATGCAAATGTTCTCACCAAAATACTAGCCAATAGGATCCAACAGTACATTAAAAGGATTATTCACCATGACCAAGTGGGATTTATTCCTGGGTGCAAGGTTGGTTCAACATCTGCAAATCAGTCAATGTGATACAATACATTAATAAAAGAAAGTGCAAAAACCATATGATACTCTCAATAGATGTTGAAAAGCATTTGACAAAGTACATCATCTTTTCTTGATCAAAACTCTTCAAAGTATAGGGATAGACGGTACATACCTCAATATCATCAAAGCCATTTCTGAAAAACCCACAGTGAATATCATCCTCAATGGGGAAAAACTGAGAGCTTTTCTGCTAAGGTCAGGAACATGACAGAGATGTCCACTATCACCACTGCTATTCAGCATAGAACTAGAAGTTTCGACCTCAGCAATCAGACAAAAAAACGATATTAAAGACATCTGAATTGGCAAAGAAGTAGTCAGACTCTCACTCTATGCAGATGATATGATACTTTATGTGGAAAGGCCAAAATACTCTACTCCAAAACTGCTAGAATTCACACAGGAATTCAGTAAAGTGTCAGGATATAAAATCAGTGCACAGAAATCAGTTGTATTTCTATACACCAACAACAAGACAGAAGAAAGAGAAATTAAGGAGTCAGTCCCATTTACAAATGCACCCAAAACCATAAGATACCTAGGAATAAACCTAACCAAAGAGGCAAAGAATCTGTACTCAGAAAACTATAAAATACTCATGAAAGAAATTCAGGAAGACACAAAGAAATGGAAAAATGTTCCATGCTCCTGGATTGGAAGAACAGATATTGTGAAAATGTCTATTACCTCATACAATCTACACATTTAATGCAATCCTTATCAAAATACTATCAATCTCACTACTGGGTATTTATTATAAAGATACAAATATAGTGATCCAAAAGGTCACATGCACCAGAATGTTTATAGCAGCAAAGTCCACAATAGCCAAACTATGGAAAGAACCTAGATGTCTCTCAGCAGATGAATGTATAAAGAAGATGTGAGATTATATATATATATATATATATATATATATATATAATCACAGTATATAGTATACTATATATATACTATGCAGCCATCAAAAGAAATGAAATATTGCCACTTGCAATGACATGGATGAAACTAGAGGGTATTATACTGAGCAAAATAAGTACATCAGAAAAAGACAATTATCATATGATATCCCTAATTTGATGAGGCTGAGAGACAGAATGGAGGGTTTGGGGGTTAGGGAAGGAAAAAATAAAACAAGATAAGATCGGGAGACTGACAAACCATAAAAGACTCTTAATCTCACAAAACAAACTGGGGGTTCCTAGGGGGAGGGGGTTTATGGAGAGGAGGCTTGGGTTATGGACATTGGGGAGGGTATGTGATATGGTGAGTGCTATGAAATCTGTAAGCCTGACGATTCACAGACCTGTACCCCTGGGGCAAATATTATATTATATATTAAAAAAAATAATTTAAAAAAAGAAGTAACCAGGAAAAACCAAAGGAGTAAGATTTTTGTCCATCATATTGGACTAGTTATAAGATATATTTTACTAGAAGACCTATTGAATTGTCTGATACAATGTTATTACTTGTTTGTAGGACCATTTAATTAACCAGGTAATATATACTACTGTAAAATGGCATGAGATCTTTAAAGTTTAAATTTTGTTTCAGTTTTCTTGCTTTCAGAATACTATTTGTACAACATTCTGTGTACTTTATTTTGAAATACAGGTAAAATATCTTTTAAAGAGTGAGGTGGGGGATTAATATAACCCTAAAGGGAGTGAAGAAATGTAATTTACAACTGTGTTCTTGTAAGAATTTTTAAGGGAATGCTGAAGAGATACTTCTGAACACAGGATTTATAAAATATTTTCATAGTTTAATTTATGGACAAGTCTAATGCTTTAATAGATGTGCCATGGAAATGAATGTAAATTCATCATAATGAAAGAATTGATAGATTTCTGACAATGCTGTGACAGCTGAATTAATGTGTGTGAAGTGTCAGTATTAATGATAAACATTAATAAATAATGCATATAATTGGATTAACAATGGTGTAAAACAATCTCTTGCTCTTCTGCAAAATACATTTAACCAGGCAGAGAGATTTTCTTATGCTTAATATGAACACTTAAACCAAAATAGAGTAGTTAGTACAGAATTCTCAAGGATTCTGTACTAACAAGGATTTTATGTTGCATAGGCTTACATTTAGAAAATGTATTTTTTCTTTGTTTGACTTCTTCAGGAATCACAGCTTTGGTGCTAAAAGCTCACATTTATTTATGTTATTATTTTTTGAAAATAATTTGAGTACTCACAGTATTAAAAATATACAAAATCTATACTACCTACCCTCCTATTGATTCCCTTTTTTTTAATAGTAGAACACGAGTAACCTCCACCCTGCCAACAAAATCTACATTTCAGTAAGGAGGCTACATTGTATATTAGTGTTTGAAATCTTTCAAAGCAAAAATACTTTGGCTATTCCAGTATCATACTAATTTTTGTGATTGATGAAAGAATGATGACAGAAATAAGGCTTACCTTTGGTGAATTATATAGCATTGAAACCAGATGGTATAAGCTGAAACACTGTTTAATTCAGAATAGCTGAATCTTGCCTATGGGTAGAAGGAGAAGTGAAGCTGATGCATCCATATGTTTTAAAATTTAAAGAATCATATTCAAATGGTTTACTGCATCCCTTATTAGTTAAAAATAGATCTGTCTAAAAAGGCCAAATTATGACTGGGAGCCAATGCTATACAGGAATTCTGATTACCATTTTTTATAGATTCTGCAGCATTTTGGATTTCAGCCTTTGCTGAAGTTCGCATTCCCTTAAAACGAGTCATGCCATTGCTTTTGGCTCAGGGTTGAGCTTGTCTAATCTTTTTTCTTTTTTATCCCCCCAGAATTCCACCACTATGCTTCATGGTTTACAATAGCAACTATAAAAAAATTTTGAGAAAATCATAAAGTATTATTAGATGAAACGGATAATAATTTTATTCACATATAAATTTGAGGTTAATATGTATACAGGTGAGAAATTTAGTGTCATCCAGAGTTTATGAAAAATATTAAATCTTATAAATCAAATTTACATGTTCCATTAGAATCTAAATAACATTTTTTTCTTAGATGTGAAGTGACTATGTGAAACTTTTTTCTAGCATTTTAATTCTTATCATAATTCATCCTGAAAGAGACTTCCCTTTAATTATTTTATTACAGAAATTTAAAACATTATATGAAATGAGAAAGCATAGAATGACTATAACCATGACTTAGAATGTACCCATGACTGAGTTTTAGTAAGAAATTGATCATTCAGTTTCAGTCTGAACAAGTCTAAATACTTAATAATTCATTATAGTTTTTTTCCAAGAAGTATTTAGCTCTTATTTTTAAAAATTTTTAAAGATTTATTTATTTATTTGACAGAGAGAGAGAGAGATCACAAGTAGGCAGAGAGTCAGGCAGAGAGAGAGGTGGGTAAACAGGCTCCCCGCTGAGCAGAGAGCCCGATACGGGAATAGATCCCAAGACCCTGAAATCATGACCTGAGCTGAAGGCAGAGGCTTAACCTACTGAGCCACCCAGGCACCCCTCCAAGAAGTTTTTACATATCCATTTGCATTTATCTTCCCCAAATCCTACAGGATAGATATTATTATGCTCTGTTTCTAATGGGGAACAGGAAAGTTCCCCATTGGAAGTAGGCCATTAATGGACAAACATTGAATCTTTCTGAATTTGAATCTGGCACCTAACCCTCTAATTTCAGGTTTAAATCTTTTTTCAAAACACCAAAGAGAAAAAGTTAGATCTTTCTGTGAGGTAAAGGATGGAGCATGAAGGTGACTGAGTTTAATGGGGATGAGGGAGTAAGACTGTCTTGCTATTCAAATCTCCTTCCCTGAGAAAGAGATAGTGAGTCAGGAGAGGATACATATTCTTGGGATTCAAGGTTCTAAATTGTCTCCTCTGATAGTGACTTGCGAAGATGCTAACTGTGGTGGATGGTTGTTTTGTTAGACTGTTATAAATCTGATTGGAAAAAAACAGAGTAAGAGGATCTCAGACAAAGATGCATCTAAAATGTGTCTGAACTATAAATCATCCTGCATATTATTAAAATAGATATCTCTTTTCAGCTAACAGTGGCAAGGTATCAATAAGTAATGTTTTTTTTTTTGTTTTAATGATTATATTTATACATTAATTTTTAATAAGAAAATGACTTTTTATTAAGTTGGGAAATTCTACATAACCCAGTAATAAGCCTTTAATGGGTCAGAGACCAAGTGAATTGTGGAAAAGTACTTTTCATGCTCGACCTCTTCATTGGGACTATTTTATTTTTTCAAATGAGATTAAAGGTTCAAATACTTGGCTTTTTGTATGTTTAGCTTATCTTCTAATTTATGCCTTGAAACTACCAAACAGTGGATCTTGGAATCATGGAAATTGATTTCTCTCTTCTTCTTTTCTGTGTCTTCTTTTCTTTGCTTTGCTTTGCTTTTTCCTTTTCCCCTTCCTTCCTTTTATTTCTCTCCTCCCTCTTTCTTTCTCTTCCTTCCTTCCTTCTTTTCTTTTTCCTTCCTTCCCTCCTTATCTCCCTCATCCCTCCTCCCTCCCTTCTTTCCTTCCCTCCTTTCTTTCTGTCTTTCTTACTCACTGCTCTCTGTTGATCTAGACAGATAGACATTTTAACAATGTTTATTCTTCCAATCCAAGAGCATGGAAAGGTCTTCCATCTTTTTGTGTCTTCTTCAATTTCTTTCATGAGTGTTCTGTAGTCCCTCGAGTACAGATCCTTTATCTCTTTGGTTAGGTTTATTCCCAGGTGTCTTATGGTTCTTGGTTCTGTAGTAAATGGAATCGATTCTCTAATTTCCCTTTCTATATTTTCATTGTTACTGTATAAGAAAGCCACTGATTTCTGTACATTGACTTTGTATCCTGCCACGCTGCTGAATTGCTGTATGAGTTCTAGTAGTTTGGGGGTGGAGTCTTTTGGGTTTTCCATATAAAGAATCATGTCATCTGTGAAGAGAGTTTGACTTCTTCATTGCCAATTTGGATACCTTTTATTTCTCTTTGTTGTCTGACTGCTGTTGCTAGGACTTCTAATACTATGTTGAACAAGAGTGGTGAGAGTGGGCATCATTGTCGTATTCCTGATCTCAACAGGAAGGCTGCAAGCTTTTTCCCATTGAGGATGATATTTGTGGTGGGTCTTTCATAGATAGATTTTATGAAGTTCAGGAATGTTCCCTCTATCCCTATATTTTGAAGCATTTTAATCAGGAATGGATGCTGGATTTTGTCAAATGCTTTTTCTGCATCAATTGGGAGAACCATGAGGTTCTTCTCTCTTCTCTTATTGATTTGTTCTATCACATTGATTGATTTGCGAATGTTGAACCATCCTTGTAGCCCAGGAATGAATCCCACCTGGTCATGGTGGATAATCTTTTTAATGTGCTTTTGGATCCTGTTTGCTAGGATCTTGTTGAGAATCTTAGCATCCATACTCATCAGTGATATTGGTCTGAAATTCTCTTTTTTGGTAGTGTCTTTGCCTGGCTTGGGGATCAGGGTAATGCTGGCTTCATAGAAGAGTCTGGAAATTTTCCTTCTGCTTCAATTTTTTGAAACAGCTTCAGGAGAATAGGTGTTATTTCTTCTTTGAAAGTTTGGTAGAATTCCCCAGGGAATCCGTCAGGTCCTGGGCTCTTGTTTTTTGGGAGGTTTTTGATCACTGCTTCAATCTCGTTACTAGATATCGGTCTATTCAGGTTGTCAATTTCTTCCTGGTTCAATTTTGGGAGTTTATAGTTTTCCAGGAATGCATCCATTTCATCTAGGTTTCTTAGCTTATTGGAATATAACTGTTGATAATAACTTCTGATGATTGTTCCTACTTCCTTGGTGTTAGTTGTGATCTCTCCCTTTTCATTCATAATTTTATTAATTTGGGCTTTCTCTCTTTTCTTTTGGGTTAGTGTGCCCAATGGTTTATTGATCTTACTGATTCTTTCAAAAAACCAGCTTCTAGTTTCATTGATAATGTTCTACTGTATCTCTGGTTTCTACCTCGTTGATCTCAGCTCTAATCTTGATTATTTCTCTTCTTATGTGTGCAGTTGGTTTGATTTGTTGTTGATTCTCCAGTTCTTTAAGATGTAGAGACAGCTGGTGTGTTCTGGATTTTTCAATTTTTTTGAGAGACGCTTGGATGGTACAAAAGTTAGGACCTCCTTTGCTGTATTCCATAGGTTTTGGACCAAAGTGTCTTCATTCTCATTGGTTTCCATGAATTGTTTCAGTTCTTCTTTGATATTCTGGTTGATCTAAGAATTCTTAAGCAAGGTGGTCTTTAGCTTCCAGGTGTTTGAGTTCCTTCTGAACTTTTCCTTGTGATTGAGCTCCAGTTTCAAAGCACTGTGATCTGAGAATGTGCAGGGAATAATATCAGTCTTTTGGTATCAGTTGAGTCCTGATTTGAGACCCAGTATGTGGTCTATTCTTGAGAAGGTTCCATGTGCACTTGAGAAGAATGAGTATTCTGTTTTTTTTAGGGTGGAATGTTCTGTATATATCTATGAGGTCCATCTGGTCCAATGTGTCATTCAATGCTCTTGTTTCTTTATTGATTTTTTGCTTCAATGATCTATTTCTGAGAGAGGTGTGTTAAGATCTCCTACTATTAATGTATTCATATCAATATGACTCTTTATCTTGATTAACAGTTTTCTTATGTAATTGGCTGCTCCCATATTGGGGCATAGATATTTACAATTGTTAGATCATCTTGGTGGATAGTCCCTTTAAGAATTATGTAGTGTCCTTCTGTATCTCTGTCTACAGTCTTTAGTTTAAAATCTAAATTGTCTGATATGAGAATTGCTACCCCGGCCTTCTTTTGAGGCCTGTTGGCATGAAAGATGCTTCTCCATCCCTTCAATTTCAGTCTGGGTGTATCTTTAGGTTCAGAATGGGTCTCTTGTAGACAACATATGGATGGGTCCTGTCATTTTATCCAATCTGCAACCCTGGTATTTTATGATAGAAAATAACCTTACAATTTTCCTTTTTTCTAACAGTCTTGGATAGGTGTTCATTAAACCAGCTGAACATCTCCAATGCTGAGACACTTACCATGTACAAAAGTTAGTATAAACTGCTAGTTAAAAGAAAAGACTCTAAAGTCAAAATTTTGAGTTTGAATCCCAGTTCTGCCATTTACTATATCTCATAAAATTAAGAAGATTAAATGTTAACACATCAAAATTATTCAGAGTAGGGTGTCATATAACAAAGCCCATAAATAAAACAGTAATATATATTACATCCCAAGGCCATTCATTTCATTTCTGAAATGATACACTTTTAAATACTTATAATATATCCTTAATTTAAGATATGGTTTGGCACACTTTTCTTGTAAAGGGCCAAGTAGTAAATATTTTCAGCTTTGCAAACTACTCAGTACTACTCATTACTCCATACAAGCACAAAAGCAGTCTCTCATGGTACATAAATGAATGGGTGTGGCTGCATTTAAATAAAATCTTATTTACAAAAACAGGTGATGGGTCAGATACAGCTCACAGCCCATAGTCTGCCAACCTCTTTTTTTAAAAGATTATTTCAATTCTTTTATAAAAATACCATTCAGACAAGAAGCAAACCTTAAGCCCAAGATGAGAAAACTATTACTTATAGAAGGAAGTCATGAACTCCATACACTTTGACAATTCATCTGGGCCACCCACCTGATCATAATTGTCTAAATAGTGGTAGAATGCTGGCATTTAGAAGGTCACTATTAGTTAGAGTAAAAAATTTAAAAGGAATATTAAGTTTGAGTTTATGACTAAAATATTATTCTATCAAAAGACTATGTTGAGAAAATTTTCAGCTAGCTTTTAAATGAAGATGTGACACCTGCTGTATTATATTATCATTTTGAATAAAAAAATACATATTTATATGGTGTATGAAGACCTTGTCTGACAGTGTATTAGAAGATCTCATTAGTATAGACTCATAGAACTTTAATTAAGATAATAACATTTTATATAAATAGAACCTTAAAACACAGCATACAGTAATTTGGAATTTAAATTAAAATATAAAATATTTAGGGGTACCTGGGTGGCTCAGTGGGTTAAGCCTCTGCCTTCAGCTCAGGTCATGATCCCAGAGCCCTGGGAGAGAGCCCCACATCGGGCTCTCTGCTCAGCAGGGAGCCTGCTTCCCCCTTTCTCTGCCTGCCTCCCTACCTACTTGTGATTTCTCTCTCTCTGTCAAATAAATAAATGAAATCTTGCCATTTGCGACAACATGGATGGAACTAGAGCGTATCATGCTTAGCGAAATAAGTCAAGCGGAGAAAGACAACTATCATATGATCTCCCTGATATGAGGAAGTGGTGATGCAACATGGGGGCTTAAGTGGGTACGAGAAGAATAAATGAAAGAAGATGGGATTGGGAGGGAGACAATCCATAAGTGACTCTTAATCTCACAAAACAAACTGAGGGTTGCTGGGGGGAGGGGGTTTGGGAGAAGGAGGTGGTATTATGGACATTGGGGAGGGTATGTGTTTTGGTGAGTGCTGTGAAGTGTATAAACCTGGTGATTCACAGACCTGTACCCCTGGGGATAAAAATATATGTTTATAAAAAATAAAAAATTAAAAAAAAATAAAATCTTTAAAAATATATATAAAATATTTAGACAATTTTTAAAGTTCAATAGCAAATAGATGTATTATTTCAAAATTATATGCATAAAGAAGCAGAAAACAAAAAGAATTAGTCAATAATTTTAAATACTATTCTATTAAAGGTAAGTGGTCAAATGCATTTTTTAAGTTAACAAAATTAGAAATAGCACGAAATATCAAAATTTAAAAACATTTTTTACATGAACAAGAATAGTATTCTAATAGGGGTGCCTGGATGGTTCAGTCAGCTGAGTGATCAACTCTTGATTTCAGCTCAGGTCTTGATCTCAGGGTCATGAGTTCAAGCCCTGATTAGACTCCACAGTTGAAACGGAGACTATTTAAAAAAGAATAGTATTCTGATAAAGTTTTAGTTTTAATAAGTATATGTGTAAAGGGCTTTTAACAGCTAACATCATAGGGGCCCCTGGGTGGCTAAGTAAGTTAAACTTCCAACTCTTGATTTTGGCTTAGGTCAGGATCTCAGGGTTGTGACATTGAGCCCTGTGTCAGACTCTGTGCTTAGAATTTTCTCTCTCCCTCTCACCCCCACCTCTCTTAAAAAGAAAAGTAGCTTCTGCAATAAGTTTAAATAAGGTTTTGAGGTCTATATATACATGAAAAAACTTAAATCTAAAAGATGGTAAGATACATTGCAATTTAGTTATTTTCATTAAGTATAAACAGAGCTGCAATAGCACCTAATGGAGATTAACAATGATATTAAAATATATTGTACTTTTCATGCTTTTCTCTGTACAATTTACTGGACTTTTTATTAGGCCTCCCAGGTATCTATCTGTGGGGAGGTAGATGGATGGGGAGACAATAAGAAATTAGAATTGGTAGTAGAGGAAATGTAGAGAGAAATAAGTATGGTAGTAATACTTAATGATATTCAGTTTCTGACATTCAAAACAAGGATTATATAATTGGTCAATAAGCTTTCAAGCTAGATATTATCCCAAGGGAAGTTTTCTCAAGGTTCTTTTACCCCCACTTAGTACCCAAGTTAACACCTAGTTTGGAGTATTCAGTGCACCAAGGTCAATGCTATAGGGCAACACTCAAGTACATGCTTAGAATTTAGCCAAGGCATGGAAAGGGGATGGTATAAGGCTTTCAAAGTAAGTTCAGTTATTTTTGCCTGTGGGGAATGATAATAAGGATAAAGAGCAATAGGAGATTGGAATAACCTTGTAGATACTCGATTTCTACTTTTCTGTCTCTGGTTAAGGGAAACAAAGTATATCAAATGAAATGAGGAGAGGAGTGAAGCTCAAATTGGTCCAGCCATTACCTTTGGCTTCTCTTTGGAATTCTGGAGAGAATCCAAATTTCAAGGTTCTCTGTGTTAATTTGGGATGCAGTCCCAGAAGTCAGGTGGAGGTAGGATTTCAGAGTTAGCTACTCTGAGCCAGACTAAGTGTCTATCACTGACGTTGAGAACTGGGCTAACAGCTATTAGGACTGCTGTGGTGCCTGGGTGAGTGGACTGGATAAAAGAGATTGCTGCAAATTTAGATACCTGAAACAAATATTTCAGTTCTGAAAGGGAATACCATAGTAGCATTTCTGGGATTGAAAAAAAATTAAGTTTTTAGATTTCAGTATCAGAAAATGGTAGGAAAATCAATGATGAACGGACATGTGACATCGGGCAGGCCAGCTGATGCAAGCAGGAGATGATCAAAGTCCAGGATAAAGTCTCCCTTAATTTACTTCAGTGATGCACAGTCACACATTTGTCAGTCCTTTCTCCCAGAGGCCGTTTAGGGGAGGAAACAGACATAAGGGTTGACATGAGGTACTAAACAGACATATGACAGACTGAATATTCTTTTATTTGAAAAAGACTGAGCACTACTTGAAGGTATTCCTACACTTATCACATTGGTTTAACTTTAAAACAAATTAGACATTCAGATAAGTTTCTCCATCTTAGCAATAGGTAATGCTAGCAATCGGTAAAGCAACACCAAGTTGATTATAGACTAACTAAAGAAATTATGTGCAACTGAATTGTAGTGAAGTTAAAATTTCATGACCTGCATTCAAGGTCACAAATTGAAATTCATAAATGTCTTTTTAATAGATTCGCATAAGTACTTCAATCGTGTTTTATACTTTAGATAATAAAACATACAATTTTTAAAATTATGGTAACTAAAGATAAAGACAGAACATGAAACTTATTTAACAAATACATAAATAAGACTCATATTACTGTATTACTTTAAAATTTTCTCTGCCAGTTAACTTAGTCAATGTAAGCAATTATGTACAATGCTAATGAAGTATTTCTTGTGTCCTTGCTCTGTCATGGGCATTAAAAAGATATAATGAAAAGTTCTCACCTTAGAGGAACTTCTTATTTAAGAAGTTAGAATTTGAGTGCTTATAAAATTAGATATTAACACTTAAAGTTTCAGCATATGAAATATTGTACAAATGTCAAAGCTCAGGGGGAAAATCACCATTG